>NW_019266201.1:319335-360393 GCF_002742605.1 Olea europaea var. sylvestris
CAATTTCATCATCTATCGCGACGGTGTCGGAATGGGCCGAAATTTGGCAGGTTGATTGGAAACAACCTGAGAAATTGGACATGGGGCATAGACTCGGGATCATCGGATTTTGGCCAAATTCCTTCGTTTAGGCCTCCAAATAATTAGTTTCCTGAATAATTATGTCAGGTTGATGAAGTGTTGGACAGAAAATTAACAAAGAAAGGCCGCACCAGGGGCAATTTCGTCATTTATCGCGAAAATGTCAGAATGGGCCGAAATTTGGTAGGTCGATTGGAAACGACCCCAGAAATAAGAGTTGAGGCACAGACCCAGGATCACAGGATTTTAGCCAATAAACTTCGTTTAGGGTGTTGGACAAAAAATAAAAAAACAAAAATCACACCATGGGCAATTTCCTCATTTGCCACGACGGTGTTAGAATGGGCCAAAATTTGGCAGGTTGTTTGGAAACGGCCCGAGAAATTGGACTCGGGGCACAGACCCCGGATCACGGGATTTTAGCCAAGTTCCTTCGTTTACGCCTCCGAATAATTAATTTCGGTATTAATTATGTCCGGTTGAAAAAGTGTTGGACAAAAAATTAAAAAAGAAAAATCGCACCAGGGGCAATGTCGTCATTTGTCGCGACGGTGTCAAAATCGGCCGAAATTTGGCAGGCTGATTGGAAACGGCCCTAGAAATTGGACTCGAGGCACAGACCCTGGATCACGGGATTTTAGCCAAATTCTTTCGTTTAGGCCTCCGTATAATTAATTTCCGTATTAACTATGTCAGGTTGAAGAAGTGTTGGACAGAAAATTAACAAAGAAAAACCGCACCAGGGGCAATTTCGTCATTTGTCGCGACGGTGTCGGAATGGGTCAAAATTTCAAAAGGTTGATTGTAAACGACCCCAGAAATTGGAGTCGGGGCACAAACCCGGGGTCACGGGATTTTAGTCTAATTCCTTCATTTAGGCCTCTGAATAATTAATTTTCATATTAATTATGTCAGGTTGAAGATGTGTTGGACAGATAGTTAACAAAGAAAAGTCGCACCAAGGGCAATTTTGTCATTTGTCGCGACGGTGTCGGAATGGGTCAAAATTTCAAAAGGTTGATTGTAAACGACCCCAGAAATTGGAGTCGGGGCACAAACCCGGGGTCACGGGATTTTAGTCTAATTCCTTCATTTAGGCCTCTGAATAATTAATTTTCATATTAATTATGTCAGGTTGAAGAAGTGTTGGACAGAAAATTAACAAAGAAAAATCGCACCTGTGGCAACTTCGTCATTTGTCTCGACGGTGTCAGAATGGGCTGAAATTTAGCTGGTTGATTGGAAACGGCTTCAGAAATTGGAGTCGGGGCACAAACCCGGGGTCACGGGATTTTAGTCTAATTCCTTCATTTAGGCCTCCGAATAATTAATTTCCATATTAATTATGTCAGGTTGAAGAAGTGTTGGACAGAAAATTAAAAAAGAAAAACCGCACCAGGGGCAATTTCGTCATTTGCCGCGACGGTGCCGGAATGGGCCGAAATTTGTCAGGTTGATTGGAAACGGCCCGAAAAATTGGACTCGGGACATAGACCCTAGATCATGGGATTTTAGCCAAATTCCTTCGTTTAGGCCTCTGAATAATTAATTTTCATATTAATTATGTCAGGTTGAAGATGTGTTGGACAGATAGTTAACAAAGAAAAGTCGCACCTAGGGCAATTTTGTCATTTGTCGCGACGGTGTTTGAATGGGCCGAAATTTCGCTAGTTGATTGGAAACGGCCCCAGAAATTTAAGTAGGGGCACAGACCCGGGATCACGAGATTATAGCCAAATTCCATCGTTGGCCTCCGAATGATTAATTTCCGTATTAATTATGTCAGGTTGAAGATGTGTTGGACAGAAAATTGACAAAGGAAAGCCGCACCAGGGGCAATTTCGTCATCTGTTGCGACGGGGTCGGAATGGGCCTAAATTTGGTAGGTTGATTAGAAACGACATGAGAAATTGGACACGGGGCAAAGACCTGGGATCATCGGATTTTAGCCAAATTCCTTCGTTTAGGCCTTCGAATAATTAATTTCCATATTAATTATGTCAGGTTGAAGAAGTGTTGGACAAAACATTAAAAAAGAAAAATCGCACCAGGGGCAATTTCGTCATCTGTTGCGACGGTGTCGGAATGGGCCTAAATTTGGTAGGTTGATTAGAAACGACATGAGAAATTGGACACGGGGCAAAGACCTGGGATCATCGGATTTTAGCCAAATTCCTACGTTTAGGCCTCCAAATAATTAATTTCTGTATTAATTATGTCAGGTTGAAGATGTGTTGGACAGAAAATTGACAAAGGAAAGCCGCACCAGGGGCAATTTCTTCATTTGTCGAAGGATTCGAACCTCCGAATAGCGGGACCAAAACCCGTTGCCTTACCACTTGGCCACGCCCCATTATCAATTTCTAATCTACACTAAGAAACAATAATATTACCATACTATCTATCTCTTAGTCTATAAAGTTCTACTCTAGAATAAAGATAGAGGCTTCATTTTATATAGATCAATCTACAATATTCTCTTCATATATGTGTATATAAATTCCCTATATTGTATGGAATTGACAGGGATTGGATTGATGATAAAATAGAATCCTGGGTCGCGAACAGTGATTCGATTGATGATGAAGAAAGAGAATTCTTGGTTCAGTTCTCCGCCTTAACGACAGAAAAAAGGAAGCGGTCTGTTACCGAGCCGTCTTATTGGGAATAACAAGAGCATCTCTCAATACTTGTCGGAATGGGCCGAAATTTCGCAGGTTGATTGGAAACGGCCTGAGAAATTGGAGTCATGGCACAGACCCGGGATCATGGGATTTTAGCGAAATTCATTATTTTTGGCCTCCGTATAATTAATTATGTCAAGTTGAAGAAGTGTTGTACAAAAAATTAAAAAAGAAAAACTGCACCAGGGGCAATTTCGTCATTTGTCCCGACGGTGTCGGAATGGGTCAAAATTTCTTAGGTTGATTGTAAACGACCCCAGAAATTGGAGTCGGGGCAAAGACCCGGGATCACGGGATTTTAGCCAAATTCTTTCGTTTAGGCCTCCGTATAATTAATTTCCATATTAATTATGTCAGGTTGAAGAAGTGTTGGACAGAAAATTAAAAAAGAAAAACTGCACCAGGGGCAATTTCGTCATTTGTCGCGACGGTGTCGGAATGGGCCGAAATTTGTCAGGTTGATTGGAAACGGCCCGAGAAATTGGACTCGGGATAAAGACCCGAGATCATGGGATTTTAGCCAAATTCCTTCATTTAGGCCTGTGAATAATTAATTTTCCTATTAATTATATCAGGTTGAAGAAGTGCGGGACGAAAAATTAAAAAAGAAAAATTGTACCAGGGGCAATTTCGTCATTTGTCGCGACGGTGTCAGAATGGGCTGAAATTTGGCTAGTCGATTTGAAACGGCCCCAGAAATTGAAGTAGGGGCATAGACCCGGGATCACGAGATTATAGCCAAATTCCATCGTTGGCCTCCGAATGATTAATTTCCGTATTAATTATGTCAGGTTGAAGATGTGTTGGACAGAAAATTAACAAAAAAAAACCGCACCAGGGGCAATTTCGTCATCTGTCGTGACGGTGTCGGAATGGGCCGAAATTTGGCCGGTTGATTGGAAACGGCCCCAGAAATTGAAGTAGGGGCATAGACCCGGGATCACAGGATTTTAGCCAAATTCCTTTGTTTAGGCATCCGAATAATTAATTTCCGTATTAATTATGTCAGGTTGAAGATGTGTTGGACAGAATATTAACAAAGCCAAGCCGCACCAGGGGCAATTTGGTCATATGTCGCGACGGTGTCGGAATGGGCCGAAATATTGCAGGTTGATTGGAAACGGCTCGAGATATTGGAGTCAGGGCATAGACCCAGGATCACGGGATTTTAGCCAAATTCCATTGTTTCTACCTCCGAATAATTAATTTTCGTATTAATTATGTTAGGTTGAAGATGTGTTGGACAGAAAAAAACAAAGAAAAGCCGCACCAGGGGCAATTTCGTCATTTGTCGCGACGGTGCCGGAATGGGCCGAAATTTGGCCGGTTGATTGGAAACGGCCCCAGAAATTGAAGTAGGGGCACAGACCCGGGATCACAGGATTTTAGCCAAATTCCTTTGTTTAGGCATCCGAATAATTAATTTCCGTATTAATTTTGTCAGGTTGAAGAAGTGTTGGACAAAAAATTAAAAAAGAAAAATCGCACCAGGGGCAATTTCGTCATTTGTCGCGACGTTGTCGGAATGGGCCGAAATTTCGCAGGTTGATTGGAAACGGCCTGAGAAATTGGAGTCATGGCACAGACCCGGGATCATGGTATTTTAGCCAAATTCATTCATTTTGGCCTCCGTATAATTAATTATGTCAAGTTGAAGAAGTGTTGTACAAAAAATTAAAAAAGAAAAACTGCACCAGGGGCAATTTCGTCATTTGTCCCGACGGTGTCGGAATGGGTCAAAATTTCGTAGGTTGATTATAAACAACCCCAGAAATTGGAGTCGGGGCAAAGACCCGGGATCACGGGATTTTACCTAAATTCTTTTGTTTAGGCCTCCGTATAATTAATTTCCGTATTAACTATGTCAGGTTGAAGAAGTGTTGGACAGAAAATTAACAAAGAAAAATCGCACCTGTGGCAACTTCGTCATTTGTCTCGACGGTGTCAGAATGGGCCGAAATTTAGCTGGTTGATTGGAAACGACCTGTCCATATTAATTATGTCAGGTTGAAGAAGTGCAGGACGAAAAATTAAAAAAGAAAAATTGTACCAGGGGCAATTTCGTCATTTGCCGCGACGGTGTCGGAATGGGCCGAAATTTAGCTGGTTGATTGGAAACGACCTGTCCATATTAATTATGTCAGGTTGAAGAAGTGCAGGACGAAAAATTAAAAAAGAAAAATTGTACCAGGGGCAATTTCGTCATTTGCCGCGACGGTGTCGGAATGGGCCGAAATTTAGCTGGTTGATTGGAAACGACCTGTCCATATTAATTATGTCAGGTTGAAGAAGTGCAGGACGAAAAATTAAAAAAGAAAAATTGTACCAGGGGCAATTTCGTCATTTGTCGCGACGGTGTCGGAATGGGCTGAAATTTGGCAGGTTGATTGGAAACGGCCCGAGAAATTGGTCTCTAGTCCTAGACTTGGGATCACGGGATTTTTGGCAAATTCCTTCATTTAGGCCTCCTAATAATTATTTTTCCTATTAATTATGGTAGGTTGAAGAATTGTTGGATAGAAAATTAGCAAAGAAAAGCCTGACCAGGGGAAATTTCGTCATTTGTCGCGACGGAGTCGGAATGGGCCGAAATTTGGCAGGTTGATTGGAAACGACCTGAGAAATTGGACACGGGACACAGACCCGGGATCATCAGATTTTAGCCAAATTCCTACGTTTAGGCCTCCGAATAATTAATTTCTGTATTAATTATGTCAGGTTGAAGATTTGTTGGACAGAAAATTGACAAGGGAAAGCTGCACCAAGGGTAATTTCTTCATTTGTCGCGACATTGTCGGAATGGGCCGAAATTTCGCAGGTTGATTGGAAACGGCCTGAGAAATTGGAGTCAAGGCACAGACCCGGAATCATGGGATTTTAGCCAAATTCCTTCGTTTAGGCCTCCGTATAATTAATTATGTCAGGTTGAAGAAGTGTTGTACAAAAAATTGAAAAAGAAAAACTGCACCAGGGGCAATTTCGTCATTTGTCCCGGCGGTGTCGGAATGGCCCGAAATTAGGCAGGTTGATTGTAAACGACCCCAGAGATTGGAGTCGGGGCACAGACCCGGGATCACGGGATTTTAGCCAAATTCTTTCGTTTAGGCCTCCGAATAATTAATTTCTATATTAATTATGTCAGGTTGAAGAAGTGTTGGACAGAAAATCAACAAAGAAAAATCGCACTTGAGGCAATCTTGTCATTTGTCGCGATGGTGTCGGAATGGGCCGAAATTTGGCAGGTTGATTGTAAACGACCCCAGAAATTGGAGTCGGGGCATAGACCCGAGATCACGGGATTTTAGCTAAATTCTTTCGCTTAGGCCTCCATATAATTAATTTTCGTATTAATTATGTCAGGTTGAAGGAGTGTTGGACAGAAAATTAACAAAGAAAATCCGCACCAGGGGCAATTTCGTCATTTGCCGAGACAGTGTCGAAATGGGCTGAAATTTGGCAGGTTGATTGGAAACGGCCCGAGAAATTGGACTCGGGACGCAGACCCGGGATCATGGGATTTTAGCCAAATTCCTTCGTTTAAGCCTTCGAATAATTAATTTTCTAATTAATTATATCAGGTTGAAGAAGTGTAGGACAAAAAATTAAAAATGAAAAATTGCACCTAGGGCAATTTCATCATTTGTCGCGGCGGTGTCGGAATGGGCCGAAATTTGGCAGGTTGATTGGAAACGGCTAGAGAAATTGGTCTCGGGTCTTGGACCCGGGATCGCGGGATTTTTGGCAAATTCCTTCGTTTAGGCCTCCGAATAATTAATTTTCGAATTAATTATGTTAGGTTGAAGATTTGTTGGATAGAAAATTAACAAAGAAAAGTCGGACCTAGGGAAATTTTGTCATTTGTCGCGACGGTGTCGGAATGGGCCGAAATTTGACAGGTTGATTGGAAACGTCCAGAGAAATTGGTCTCGGGTCTTGGACCCGGGATCACGGGATTTTTGGTAAATTCCTTCGTTTAGGCCTCCGAATAATTAATTTTCGAATTAATTATGTTAGGTTGAAGATTTGTTGGATAGAAAATTAACAAAGAAAAGTCGGACCTCGGGAAATTTTGTCATTTGTCGCGACAGTGTGGGCCGAAATTTGGCAGGTTGATTGGAAATGGCCCCAGAAATTAGAGTCGGGCGAAGACTTGGGATCACGGGATTTTAGCCAAATTCCTTCGTTTAGGCCTCCGAATAATTAATTTCCCGAATAATTATGTCAGGTTAAAAAAGTGTTGGACAGAATATTAACAAAGAAAGACTGCACCAGGGGCAATTTCATCATTTGTCGTGACAGTGCTGGAATGGGCTGAAATTTGATAGGTTGATTGGAAACGGCCCTAGAAATAAGAGTCGAGGCACAGACCCGGGATTACGGGATTTTAGGCAATTTCCTTCGTTTAGGCTTACGAATAATTAATTTCAGTATTAATTACGTCAGGTTGAAGAAGTGTTGGACAGAAAATTAACAAAGAAAAATCGCACCTGGGGCAATTTCACCATTTGTCGTGACGGTTTCGGAATGGGCCGAAATTTGGCAGGTTGATTGGAAACGGCCTCAGAAATTGGAGTCGGGCTACAGACCCGGGATCACGGGATTTTAGCCAAATTCTTTCATTTAGGCCTCCGAATAATTAATTTCCGTATTAATTATGTCAGGTTGAGAAAGTGTAGGCTAGAAAATTAACAAAGAAAAATCCCACCGGGGGCAATTTCGTCATTTGACTCGACGGTGTCGGAATGGGCCAAAATTTGGCAGGTTGCTTGGAAACGGCCCGAGAAATTGGACTCGGGATGCAGACCCGGGATCACGGGATTTTTGCCAAATTCCTTCGTTTAGGCCTCCGAATAATTAATATCCATATTAGTTAGGTCAGGTTGAAGAAGTGTTGGACAAAAAATTAACAACGAAAAACCGCACTAGGGGCAATTTCGTCATTTGTCACGATGGTGTCGAAATGGGCCAAAATTTGGTAGGTTGATTTGAAACGGCCCGAGAAATTGGACTCGGGACATAGATCCGAGATCACGGGATTTTAGCCAAATTCCTTCGTTTAGGCCTCCGAATAATTAATTTTCGCATTAATTATATCAAGTTGAAGAAGTGTAGGAAAAAAAATTAAAAATGAAAAATTACATGAGGGGCAATTTCGTCATTTGTCGCGACGGTGTCGGAATGGGCCGAAATTTGCCAGGTCGATTGGAAACTGCCGGAGAAATTGGCCTCGGGTCCTAGACCCGGGTCACGGGATTTTTGGCAAATTCCTCTGTTTAGGCCTCCGAATATTTAATTTTCGTATTAATTATGTTAGGTTGAAGATTTGTAGGATAGAAAATTAACAACGAAAAGCCGGACCTGGGGAATTTTCGTCATTTGTCGCGACAGTGTCGGAATGGGCCGAAATTTGGTAGGCTGATTGGAAACGGCCCCAGAAATTAGAGTCGAGGCAAAGACCCAAGATCACGGGATTTTAGCCAAATTCCTTCGTTTAGGCCTCCGAATAATTAATTTCCCGAATAATTATGTCAGGTTGAAGAAATGTTGGACAGAAAATTAACAAAGAAAGACCGCACCAGGGCCAATTTCGTCATTTGTCGCGACGGTGTCGGAATGGGCCGAAATTTGGTAGGTTGATTGGAAATGGCCCCAGAAATAAGAGGCGAGGCACAAACCCGGGATCACAGGATTTTAGTCAATTTCCTTCGTTTGCGCTTACGAATAATTTATTTCGGTATTAATTATGTCAGGTTGAAGAAGTGTTGGACAGAAAATAAAAAAACAAAAATCGCACCATGGGCAATTTCGTCATTTGTCGTGACGGTGTCGGAATGGGCCGAAATTTGGTGGGTTGATTGGAAACGGCCTGAGAAATTGGACTCGGGGCACAGACCCCGGATCACGGGATTTTAGCCAAGTTCCTTTGTTTAGGCCTCCGAATAATTAATTTCGGTATTAATTATGACAGGTTGAAAAAGTGTTGGACAAAAAATTAAAATAGAAAAACCGCACCAGGGGCAATGTCGTCATTTGTCACGATGGTGTTGAAATGGGCCAAAATTTGGCAGGTTGATTGGAAACGGCCCTAGAAATTGGACTCGAGGCACAGACCCTGGATCATGGGATTTTAGCCAAATTACTTCGTTTAGGCCTCTAAATAATTAATTTTCGTATTAATTATGTCAGGTTGAAGATGTGCTGGACAGATAATTAACAAAGAAAAGCCGCACCAAGGGCAATTTGGTCATTTGTCGCGATGGTGTCGGAATGGGCCGAAATTTGGCAAGTTGATTGGAAACGGCCCTAAAAATTGAAGTCGGGGCACAGACCCGGGATCATGGGATTTTAGCCTAATTCCATCGTTGGCCTCCGAATAATTAATTTTCGTATTAAAAATGTCAGGTTGAAAAAGTGTTGGATAGAAAATTAACAAAGAAAAACCGCATCAGGAGCAATTTCGTCATTTGTCGCGATGGTGTCGAAATGGGCCGAAATTTGGCAGGTTGATTGGAAACGGCCTGAGAAATTGGACTCGGGACACAGACCCGGGATCACGGGATTTTAGCCAAATTCCTTCATTTAGGCCTCCGAATAATTAATTTCCGTATTAATTATGTCAGGTTGAAGAAGTGTTGGGCAAAACATTAAAAAAGAAAAAGCGCACCAAGGGCAATTTCGTCATCTATCGTAACGGTGTCGGAATGGGCCGAAATTTGGCAGGTTGATTGGAAACAACCTGAGAAATTGGACATGGGGCACAAACCCGGGATCATCAAATTTTAGCCAAATTCCTTCGTTTAGGCCTCCGAATAATTAATTTCCTGAATAATTATGTTAGGTTGATGAAGTGTTGGATAGAAAATTAACAAAGAAAGACCGCACAAGGGGCAATTTCGTCATTTATCTCGAAAATGTCAGAATGGGCCGAAATTTGGTAGGTCGATTGGAAACGGCCCCAGAAATAAGAGTTGAGGCACAGACCCAAGATCACAGGATTTTAGCCAATTTACTTCGTTTAGGGTGTTGGACAAAAAATAAAAAAACAAAAATCACACCATGGGCAATTTCCTTATTTGTCGCGACGGTGTCAGAATGGGCCGAAATTTGGCAGGTTGTTTGGAAACGGCCCGAGAAATTAGACTCGGGGCACAGACCCCGGATCACGGGATTTTAGCCAAGTTCCTTCGTTTACGCCTCCGAATAATTAATTTCGGTATTAATTATGTCCGGTTGAAAAACTGTTGGACAAAAATTTTAAAAAGAAAAATCGCACCAGGGGCAATGTCGTCATTTGTCGCGACGGTGCCGAAATCGGCCGAAATTTGGCAGGCTGATTGGAAACGGCCCTAGAAATTGGACTCGAGGCACAGACCCTGGATCACGGGATTTTAGCCAAATTCCTTCGTTTAGGCCTCTGAATAATTAATTTTCATATTAATTATGTCAGTTTGAAGATGTGTTGGACAGATAGTTAACAAAGAAAAGTCGCACCAAGGGCAATTTTGTCATTTGTCGCGACGGTGTTGGAATGGGCCGAAATTTTGCTAGTTGATTGGAAACGGCCCCAGAAATTGAAGTAGGGGCACAGACCCGGGATCACGAGATTATAGCCAAATTCCATCGTTGGCCACCGAATGATTAATTTCCGTATTAATTATGTCAGGTTGAAGAAGTGTTGGACAGAAAATTAACAAAGAAAAACCGCACCAGGGGCAATTTCGTCATTTGTTGCGACGTTGTCGAAATGAGCCGAAAATATGGCAGGTTGATCGGAAATGGCCTGAGAAATTGGACTCGGGACACAGACCCAGGATGACGGGATTTTAGCCAAATTCCTTCGTTTAGGTGTCCGAATAATTAATTTCCGTATTAATTATGTCAGGTTGAAGAAGTGTTGGACAAAACATTAAAAAAGAAAAATCGCACCACGGGTAATTTCGTCATCTGTCGCAACGGTGTCGGAATGGGCCTAAATTTGGCAGGTTGATTAGAAACAACCTGAGAAATTGGACACGAGGGACAGACTCGGGATCATCAGATTTTAGCCAAATTCCTACGTTTAGGCCTCCAAATAATTAATTTCTGTATTAATTATGTCAGGTTGAAGATGTGTTGGACAGAAAATTGACAAAGGAAAGCCGCACCAGGGGCAATTTCTTCATTTGTCGCGACATTGTCGGAATGGGCCGAAATTTCGCAGGTTGATTGGAAACGGCCTGAGAAATTGGAGTCATGGCACAGACTCGGGATCATGGGATTTTAGCCAAATTCATTCGTTTTGGCCTCCGTATAATTAATTATGTCAAGTTGAAGAAGTGTTGTACAAAAAATTAAAAAAGAATAACTGCACCAGGGGCAATTTCGTCATTTGTCCCGACGGTGTCGGAATGGGTCGAAATTTGGTAGGTTGATTGTAAACGACCCCAGAAATTGGAGTCGGGGCAAAGACCCGGGATCACGGGATTTTAGCCAAATTCCTTCGTTTAGGCCTCCATATAATTAATTTCCGTATTAACTATGTCAGGTTGAAGAAGTGTTGGACAGAAAATTAACAAAGAAAAATCGCACCTGTGGCAACTTCGTCATTTATCGCGACGGTGTCGGAATGGGCCGAAATTTAGCGCGTTGATTGGAAACGGCTTCAGAAATTGGAGTCGGGGCACAGACCCGGGGTCACGGGATTTTAGCCAAATTCCTTCATTTAGGCCTCCGAATAATTAATTTTCGTATTAATTATATCAGGTTGAAGAAGTGCAGGACAAAAAATTAAAAAAGAAAAATTGCACCAGGGGCAATTTCGTCATTTGTCGCGACGGTGTCGGAATGGGCTGAAATTTGGCAGGTTGATTGGAAACGGCTCGAGAAATTGGTCTCGAGTCCTAGACTCGGGATCACGGGATTTTTGGCAAATTCCTTCGTTTAGGGCTCCTAATAATTAATTTTCGTATTAATTATGTTAGGTTGAAGATTTGTTGGATAGAAAATTAGCAAAGAAAAGCCTGACCAGGGGAAATTTCATCATTTGTCGCGACAGAGTCAGAATGGGCCGAAATTTGGCAGGTTGATTGGAAACGACCTGAGAAAATGGACACGGTGCACAGACCCGGGATCATCAGATTTTAGCCAAAATCCTACGTTTAGGCCTCCGAATAATTAATTTCTGTATTAATTATGTCAGGTTGAAGATGTGTTGGATAGAAAATTGACAAAGGAAAGCTACACCAGGGGCAATTTCTTCATTTGTCGCGACATTATCGGAATGGGCCGAAATTTCGCAGGTCGATTGGAAACGGCCTGAGAAATTGGAGTCAAGGCACAGACCCGGAATCACGGGATTTTAGCCAAATTCCTTCGTTTAGGCCTCCGTATAATTAATTATGTCAGGTTGAAGAAGTGTTGTACAAAAAATTGAAAAAGAAAAACTACACCAGGGGCAATTTCGTCATTTGTCTTGACGGTGTCGGAATGGGCCGAAATTAGGCAGGTTGATTGTAAACGACCCCAGAAATTGGAGTCAGGGCACAGACCCGGGATCACGGGATTTTAGCCAAATTCTTTCGTTTAGGCCTCCGAATCATTAATTTCTATATTAATTATGTCAGGTTGAAGAAGTGTTGGACAAAAAATCAACAAAGAAAAATCGCACTTGAGGCAATCTCGTCATTTGTCGCGACGGTGTCGGAATGGCCGAAATTTGGCAGGTTGATTGTAAACGACCTCAGAAATTGGAGTCGGGGCACAGACCCGAGATCACGGGATTTTAGCTAAATTCTTTCGCTTAGGCCTCCACATAATTAA
The DNA here is from genome assembly GCF_002742605.1 of Olea europaea var. sylvestris. Classification (NCBI taxonomy): domain Eukaryota; kingdom Viridiplantae; phylum Streptophyta; class Magnoliopsida; order Lamiales; family Oleaceae; genus Olea; species Olea europaea. Next base: position 331,899 of record NW_019266201.1, read on the forward strand.
TTTTTGTATTAATTATGTCAGGTTGAAGAAGTGTTGGACAGAAAATTAACAAAGAAGAACCGCACCCGGGGCAATTTCGTCATTTGCCGAGACGGTGTCGAAATGGGCTGAAATTTTGCAGGTTGATTGGAAACGGCTCGAGAAATTGGACTCGGGACGCAGACCCGGGATCATGGGATTTTAGCAAAATTCCTTCGTTTAGGCCTTCGAATAATTAATTTTCGTATTAATTATATCAGGTTGAAGAAGTGTGGGACAAAAAATTAAAAAAGAAAAATTGCACCTAGGGCAATTTCATCATTTGTCGCGGCGGTGTCGGAATGGGCCGAAATTTGGCACGTTGATTGGAAACGGCCCAAGAAATTGGACTCAAAGCACAGAGCTGAGATCTCGGGATTTTAGCAAAATTCCTTCATTTTGGCCTCCGAATAATCAATTTTCGTATTAATTATGTCAAGTTGAAGATGTGTTGGACAGAAGATTAACAAAGAAAAGCCGCACTAGGGGCAATTTCATCATTTGTCGCGATGGTGTCGGAGTGGGCCGAAATTTGGCAGGTTGATTGGAAACGGCCCCCGAAATTGGAGTCGGGGCACAGACTCGGGATCACGGGATTTTAGCCAAATTCCTTCGTTTAGGCCTCCGAATAATTATTTTCCGTGTTAATTATGTCAGGTTGAAGAAGTGTTGGATAGAAAATTAACAAAGAGAAACCGCACTAGGGGTAATTTCGTCATTTGTCGCGAAGGCGTCGGAATGGACGGAAATTTGGCAAGTTGATTTGAAACGGCCCGAGAAATTGGACTCGAGGCACAGACCCGGGATCACGGGATTTTAGCCAAGTTCCTTCGTTTAGACCTCCAAATAATTAATTTTCGTATTAAATATATCAGATTTGAAGAAGTGTTGGACAGAAAATTAAAAAAGAAAAACCGCCCCAGGGGCAATTTCGTCATTTGTCGCGACGATGTCGGAATGGACCGAAATTTGTCAGGTTGATTGGAAACGGCCCCAGAAATTGGAGTCGGGGCACAGACCCGGGATCAAGGAATTTTAGCCAAATTCCTTCATTTAGGCCTCCGAATAATTAATTTCTGTATTAATTATGTCAGGTCGGAGAAGTGTTGGACAAAAAATTAAAAACGAAAAATCGGACCAGGGACAATTTCGTCATTTGTCGTGATGGTGTCGAAAAGGGTCGAAATTTGGCAAGTTGATTGGAAACGGCCCAAGAAATTGGACACGGGGCACAGACCCGGGAACATGGTATTTTAGCCAAATTCCTTCGTTTAGGCCTCCGAATAATTAATTTTCGTATTAATTATGTCCGGTTCAAGATGTGTTGGACAGAAAATTAACAAAGAAAAGCCGCACCAAGGGCAATTTCGCCATTTGTCGCGATGGTGTCGGAATGTGCTGAAATTTTGCAGGTTGATTGGAAACGGCCCCAGAAATTAGAGTCGGGGCACAGACTCAGGATCACAAGATTTTAGCCAAATTCCTTCGTTTAGACCTCCAAATAATTAATTTTCGTATTAAATATGTCAGATTGAAGAAGTGTTGGACAGAAAATTAAAAAAGAAAAACCGTCCCAGGGGCAATTTCGTCATTTGTCGCGACAATGTCTAAATGGGCCGAAATTTGTCAGGTTGATTGGAAACGGCCCCAGAAATTGGAGTCGGGGCACAGACCCGGGATCACGGAATTTTAGCCAAATTCCTTCATTTAGGCCTCTGAATAATTAATTTCCGTATTAATTATGTCAGGTCGGAGAAGTGTTGGACAAAAAATTAAAAAAGAAAAACCGGACCAGGGACAATTTCGTCATTTGTCGCGATGGTGTTGGAAAGGGCCGAAATTTGGCAGGTTGATTGGAAACGGCCCGAGAAATTGGAAACGGGGCACAGACCCGGGAACATGGTCTTTTAGCCAAATTCCTTTGTTTAGGCCTTCGGATAATTAATTTCCGTATTAATTATGTCCGGTTCAAGATGTGTTGGACAGAAAATTAACAAAGAAAGGCCGCACCAGGGGCAATTTCGTCATTTGTCGCGATGGTGTCGGAATGTGCCGAAATTTTGCAGGTTGATTGGAAACGGCCCCAGAAATTGGAGTCGGGGCACAGACTCGGGATCACGAGATTTTAGCCAAATTCCTTCGTTTAGGCCTCCAAATAATTAATTTTCGTGTTAATTATGTTAGGTTGAAGAAGTGTTGGAAAGAAAATTAACAAAGAAAAACCGCACCAGCGGCAATTTCGTCATTTGTCGCGAGGGTGTCGGAATGGGCCGAAATTTGGCAGGTTGATTGGAAACGGCCTGAGAAATTGGACTCGAGGCACTGACCCGGGATCACGGGATTATTGCCAAATTCCTTTGTTTAGACCCCCGAATAATTAATTTTCGTATTAATTATGTCAGATTGAAGAAATGTTGGACAGAAAATTAAAAAAGAAAAACCGCACCAGGGGCAATTTCGTCACTTGTCACGACGGTGTGAGAATGGGCAGAAATTTGGCAGGTTGATTGTAAACAGCCACAAAAATTGGAGTTGGGGCACAGATCTAGGATCACGGGATTTTAGTCAAATCCTTGGTTTAGGCCTCAAAATAATTAATTTTCGTATTAATTTTGTCAGGTTGAAGAAGTGTTGGACTGAAAATTAACAAAGAAAAATCGCACCAGGGGCAATTTCGTCATTAGTCGCGACAGTGTCGAAAAGGGCCGAAATTTGGTAGGTTGATTAGAAACGGCCCGAGAAACTGGACTCGCGGCACAGACCCGGGATCACGAGATTTTAGCCAAATTTCTTCGTTTAGGCCTCAGAATAATTAATTTTCGTATTAATTCTGTCAGATTGAAGAAGTGTTGGACAGAAAATTAAAAAAGAAAAACCGCAACAAGGGTAATTTCGTCATTTGTCGCGACAGTGTCAGAATGAGCCGAAATTTGGCAGGTTGATTGTAAACAGCCCAAGAAATTGGAGTCGAGGCACAGATCCGGGATCACGGGATTTTAGTCAAATTCCTTCGTTTAGGCCTCCAAATAATTAATTTCCGTATTAATTTTGTCAGGTTGAAGAAGTGTTGGACAGAAAATTAACAAAGAAAAATCACACCAGGGGCAATTTCGTCATTAGTCGCGACGGTGTCGGAAAGGGCCGAAATTTAGCAGGTTGATTGGAAACGACCCGAGAAATTGGACTCGGGGCACAAACCCGGGACCACGGGATTTTAGCCAAATTCCTTCGTTTAAGTTAGAGAAGTGTTGGACAAAAATGAATAAAAGAAAAACCGCACTAGGGGAAATTTCATCATTTGTCGCGACGGTGTCGAAATGGGCCAAAATTTGGCAGGTTGATTGGTTACGGCTCGGGAAATTGGACTCGAGGCACAGACCCGAGATCACGGGATTTTAGCCAAATTCCTTCATTTTGGCCTCCGAATAATTAATTTTCGTATTAATTATGTCAGGTCGAAGATGTGTTGGACAGAAAATTAACAAAGAAAAGCCGCACCAGGGGCAATTTTGTCATTTGTCACGACAATGTCAAAATGGGCCGAAATTTGGCAAGTTGATTGGAAACGGCCCCAGAAATTGGAGTCAGGGCACGGACTCGAGATCACGGGATTTTAGCCAAATTCCTTCGTTTAGGCCTCCGAATAATTAATTTCCGTATTAATTATGTCAGGTTGAAGAAGTGTTGGAAAGAAAATTAATGAAGAAAAACCGTACCAGGGGCAATTTCGCCATTTGTCGCGACGGTGTTGGAATGGGCTGAAATTAGGCAGGTTGATTAGAAACTGCCCGAGAAATTGGACTCGAGGCACAGACCCCGGATCACGGGATTTTCGCCAAGTTCCTTCGTTTAGGCCTCCGAATAATTAATTTCGGTATTAATTATGTCAAGTTGAAGAAGTGTTGGACAAAAAATTGAAAAAGAAAAACCGCACCAGGGATAATTTCGTCATTTGTCACGATGGTGTCGAAATGGGCCGAAATTTGGCAGGCTGAATGGAAACGGCCCGAGAAATTGGACTCGAGGCACAAAACCTGGATCAAGGGATTTTAGCCAAATTCCTTCGTTTAGGCCTCCGAATAATTAATTTCCGTATTAATTATGTCAGGTTGAAGAAGTGTTGGAAAGAAAATTAACAAAGAAAAACCGCACCAGGGGCAATTTTGCCATTTGTCGTGACGGTGTCGGAATGGGCCGAAATTAGGCAGGTTGATTGGAAACAGCCCGAGAAATTGGACTCGGGGCACAGACCCCGGATCACTGGATTTTAGCCAAATTCCTTCGTTTAGTCCTCCGAATAATTAATTTCGATATTAATTATGTCAGGTTGAAGAAGTGTTGGACAAAAAATTGAAAAAGAAAAACCGCACCGGGGATAATTTCGTCATTTGTCACAATGGTGTCAAAATGGGCCGAAATTTGGCAGGCTGATTGGAAACGGCTCGAGAAATTAGACTCGAGGCACAGAACCTGGATCACGGGATTTTAGCCAAATTCCTTCGTTTAGGCCTCTGAATAATTAATTTTCGTATTAATTATGTCAGGTTGAAGATGTGTTGGACAGAAAATTAACATAGAAAAGCCGCACCAGGGGCAATTTCGTCATTTGTCGCGACTGTGTCGGAATCGGCCGAAATTTGGCAGGTTGATTGGAAACGGCTCCTGAAATTGGAGTCGGGGCACAGACCCCGGATATCGGGACTTTAGCCAAATTCCTTCGTTTAGGCCTCCGAATAATTAATTTCCGTATTAATTATGTCAGGTTGAAGAAGTGTTGGACAGAAAATTTAAAAAGAAAAACAGCACCAGGGGAAATTTCGTCATTTGTCGCGATGGTGTCGGAATGGGCCGAAATTTGGCAGGTTGATTGGAAACGGCCCGAGAAATTGGACACGGGGCATAGACCCGAGAACATGGGATTTTAGCCAAATTCCTTCGTTTAGGCCTCCGAATAATTAATTTCTTTATTAATTATGTCCGGTTCAAGATGTGTTGGACAGAAAATTAACAAAGAAAAGTCACACAGGGGGAATTTATTCATTTATCGTGACATTGTCGGAATGGGCCGAAATTTGGCAGGTTGATTGGGAACGGCCCGAGAAATCGGAGTCGAGGCACAGACTCGGGATCGCGGGATTTTAGCGAAATTCCTTCGTTTAGGCCTCCGTATAATTAATTATTTCAGGTTGAAGAAGTGTTGGGCAAAAAATTAAAAAAGAAAAACTACACTAGGGGTTATTTCGTCTTTTGTCGCAACAGTGTCAAATGGGCCAAAAATTGGCAGGTTGATTGTAAACGGCCCGAGAAATTGGAGTCGGGGCACAGACCCGGGATCACGGAATTTTAGCCAAATTCCATTGTTTAGGTCTCCGAATAATTAATTTCCGTATTAATTATGTCAGCTTATAGAAGTGTTGGACAGAAAATTAATAAAGAAAAACCGCACCAGGGGAAATTTCGTCATTTGTTGCTACGGTGTCGGAAAGGGCAAAAATTTGGCAAGTTGAGTGGAAACGGCCCGAGAAATTGGACTCGGGGCACAAACCCGAGATCACGGGATTTTTGCCAAATTCCTTCGTTTAGGCCTCCAAATAATTAATTTCCGTATTAATTATGTCAAGTCGGAGAAGTCTTGGACAAAAAATTAAAAAAGGAAAACCGCACCAAGGGCAATTTCATCATTTGTAGCGATGGAGTCGAAATGGGCTGAAATTTGGCAAGTTGATTGGAAACGGCCCGAGAAATTGGACTCGAAGCACAGACCCGAGATCTTGGGATTTTAGCAAAATTCCTTCGTTTTGGCCTCCGAATAATTAATTTTCGTATTAATTATGTCAAGTTGAACATGTGTTGGACAAAAAATTAACAAAGAAAAGCCGCACCAGGGGCAATTTTGTCATTTGTCGCGATGGTGTCAGAATATGCCGAAATTTGGCAGGTTGATTGGAAACGACCCCAGAAATTGGAGTTGGGGCACAGACTCGGGATCACGAGATTTTAGCCAAATTCCTTCGTTTAGGCCTCCGAATAATTAATTTTCGTGTTAATTATGTCAGGTTGGAGAAGTGTTGGACGAAAAATTAAAAAAGAAAAACCGCCCCAGGGGCAATTTTGTCATTTGTCGCGACGATGTCAGAATGGGCCGAAATTTGGCAGGTTGATTGGAAACGACCCCAGAAATTGGAGTCGGGGCACAACCCGGGATCACGGAATTTTAGCCAAATTCCTTCGTTTAGGCCTCCGAATAATTAATTTCGATATTAATTATGTCAGATTGAAGAAGTGTTGGACAGAAAATTAAAAAAGAAAAACCGCCCCAGGGGCAATTTTGTCATTTGTCGCGACGATGTCAGAATGGGCCGAAATTTGGCAGGTTGATTGGAAACGACCCCAGAAATTGGAGTCGGGGCACAACCCGGGATCACGGAATTTTAGCCAAATTCCTTCATTTAAGCCTCCGAATAATTAATTTTCGTATTAATTATGTCAGGTTGGAGAAGTGTTGGACGAAAAATTAAAAAAGAAAAACCGCACCAGGGGAAATTTCATCATTTGTCGCGACGGTTTCGAAATGGGCTGGAATTTGGCTGGTTGATTGGAAACGGCTCGAGAAACTGGACTCGAAGCACGGACTCGGGATCACGGGATTTTAGCCAAATTCCTTCATTTGGGCCTCCGAATAATTAATTTTCGTATTAATTATGTCAGGTTGAAGATGTGTTGGACAGAAAATTAACAAAAAAAATCCGCAACAGGGGCAATTTCGTCATTTGTCGTGACGGTGTCAAAATGGGCCGAAATTTGGAAGGTTGATTGGAAACGGCCCCAAAAATTGGAGTCGGGTACAGACTCTGGATCACGGGATTTTAGCCAAATTCCTTCGTTAAGGTCTCTGAATAATTAATTTTCATATTAATTATGTCAGGTTGAAGATGTGTTGGGCAAAAAATTTAAAAAGAAAACCTGCACCAGGGGCAATTCCTTCATTTGTCGCGACGGTGTCGGAATTGGCCGAAATTTTGCAGATTGATTGAAAATGGCCCGAGAAATTGGACACGGGGCACAGACCCGGGAACATGGGATTTTAGCCAAATTCCTTTGTTTAGGTCTCCGAATAATTAATTTCCGTATTAATTATGTCAGGTTCAAGATGTGTTGGACAGAAAATTAACAAAGAAAAGCCGCCCCAAGGGCAATTTCTTCATTTATCGCGACATTGTCGGAATGGGCCGAAATTTGGAAGGTTGATTAGAAACGGCCCGAGAAATTGCAGTCGGGGCACAGACCCGGGATCGTGAGATTTTACCTAAATTCCTTCGTTTACGCCTCCGTATAATTAATTATTTCAGGTTGAAGAAATGTTGGACAAAAAATTAAAAAAGAAAAACAGCACCAGGGGTTATTTCGTCATTTGTCGCGACGGTGTCGGAATGGGCCAAAATTTGCCAGGTTGATTGGAAACGACCCAAGAAATTGGACTCGTGGAGCAAACCCGAGATCACGGGATTTTAGCCAAATTCCTTCGTTTTGACCTCCAAATAATTAATTTCCGTATTAATTATGTCAGTTAAAAGATGTGTTGGACAGAAAATTAACAAAGAAAAGCCGCACCAAGGCAAATTTCGTCACTTCTCGCGGCGGTGTCAAAATGGGCCGAAATTTGTCAAGTTGATTGGAAACGGCCCCTGAAATTGGAGTCGGGGCACAGACTGAGGATCGCGGGATTTTAACCAAATTCCTTCATTTAGGCCTCCGAATAATTAATTTCCGTGTTAATTATGTCACGTTGAAGAAGTGTTGGAAAGAAATTTAACAAAGAAAAACTGCACCAGGGGCAATTTCGTCATTTGTCAAGTTGAATGGAAACGGCCCCAGAAATTGGACTCGAGGCACAGACCCAGGACCATGGGATTTTAGCCAAATTCCTTCGTTAAGACCTCCGAATAATTAATTTTTCTATTAATTATGTCAGATTGAAGAAGTGTTGGACATAAAATTAATAAAGAAAAACCGCCCCAGGGGCAATGTCGGAATGGGCCGAAATTTGGCAGGCTGATTGGAAACGGCCCCAGAAATTGGAATCGGGGCACAGACTCGGGATCACAGGAGTTTAGCAAAATTCCTTCATTTAGGCCTTCGAATAATTAATTTCCGTATTAATTATGTCAGGTTGAGGAAGTGTTGGACAGAAAATTAACAAAGAAAAATCGCACCAGGGGCAATTTCGTCATTAGTCGCGACGGTGTCGGAAAGGGCCGAAATTTGGCAATTGATTGGAAACGGCCCCAGAAATTGGTCTCGGGGCACAAACCTGAGATTACTGGATTTTAGCCAAATTCCTTCATTTAGGCCTCCGAATAATTAATTTTCGTATTAATTACGTCAGGTTGGAGAAGTGTTGGACAAAAAATTAAAAAAGAAAAACCGCAGCAGGGAAAATTTCATCATTTGTCGCGACGGTTTCGAAATGGGCATAAATTTGGCTGGTTGATTGGAAACGGCCCGAGAAATTGGACTCGAGGCACAGACCCGGGATCATGGGATTTTAGCCCAATCCTTTCGTTTTGGCCTGCGAATAATTAATTTTTGTATTAATTACGTCTGGTTGAAGATGTGTTGGACAAAAAATTAACAAAGAAAAGCCGCACCAGGGGCAATTTCATCATTTGTCGCGATGGTGTCGGAATGGGCCGAAATTTGGCTGGTTGATTGCAAACAACCCGAGAAATTGGACTCGGAACACAGGCCCGAGATCACAGGATTTTAGCCAAATTCCTTCGTTTAGGCCTCCGAAAAATTAATTTCCGTATTAATTATGTCAGGTTGGAGAAGTGTTGGACAAAAAATTAAAAAAGAAAAACAGCACTAGGGGCAATTTTGTCATTTGTCATAACTGTGTCGGAATGGGCCGAAATTTGGCAGGTTGATTGGAAACGGCCCGGGAAATTGGACTCGAGGCACAGACTAGGGATCACGGGATTTTAGCTAAATTCCTTCATTTTAGCCTCTGAATAATTAATTTTCGCATTAATTATGTCAGGTTGAAGATGTGTTGGACAGAACATTAACAAAGAAAAGCGGCACCGGGGGCAATTTTCGTCATTTGTCACGACTGCGTCGGAATCGGCCGAAATTTGGCTGGTTGATTGGAAACGGCCCCTAAAATTGGAGTCGGGGCACAGACCCAGGAGATTGGGATTTTAGCCAAATTCCTTCGTTTAGGCATCCGACTAATTAATTTTTGTATTAATTATGTCAGGTTAAAGAAGTGCTGGACAGAAAATTAAAAATGAAAAACTACAGCAGGGGCAATTTCATCATTTGTCGCGACGGTGTCGGAATGGGCCGAAATTTGGCTGGTTGATTGGAAGCGGCCCGAGAAATTGGACTCGGGGCACAGACCCGGGATCACAGGATTTTAGCCAAATTCCTTCGTTTAGGCCTCCGAATAATTGATTTCCATATTAATTATGTCAGGTTGGAGAAGTGTTGGACAAAAAATTAAAAAAGAAAAATCGCACCAGGGGCAATTTATTTATTAGTCACGGCGGTGTCGGAAAGAGCCGAAATTTGGCAGGTTGATTGGAAACGGCTCGAGAAATTGGACTCGGGATAGAAACCCGAGATCACGAGATTTTAGCCAAATACCTTCGTTTAAGCCTCCGAATAATTAATTTTCGTATTAATTATGTCAGGTTGGAGAAGTGTTGGACAAAAAATTAAAAAAGAAAAATCGCACCAGGGAAAATTTCGTCATTTGTCGCGACGGTGTCGAAATGAACCGAAATTTTGGAGGTTGATTGGAAACGGCTCGAGAAATTGGACTCGAGGCACAGACCCGGGATCATGGGATTTTAGCCAAATTCCTTCGTTTAGGACTCCGTATAATTAATTATGTCAGGTTGAAGAAGTGTTGGACAAAAAAATAAAAAAGAAAAACAGCACCAGTGGCAATTTCGTCATTTGTCGCGATGGTGTCGGAATGGGCCAAAATTTGGCAGGTTGATTGGAAACGGCCCCTGAAATTGGAGTCGGGGGACAGACTCGGTATCGCGGGATTTTAGCCAAACTCCTTCGTTTAGGCCTCCGAATAATTATTTTTTGTGTTATTTATGTCCGGTTGAAAAAGTACTGGACAGAAAATTAACAAAAAAAACCGCACCAGGGGCACTTTCGTCATTTGTCGCGACGGTGTCGGAATGGTCCGAAATTTGGAAGGCTGATTGGAAACGGCCCAAGAAATTGGACTTGAGGCATAGACCCGGGATCACGGGATTTTGGCCAAATTCCTTCGTTTAGGCCTTCGAATAATTAATTTCCGTATTAATTATGTCAGGTTGAAGAAGTGTTAAACAGAAAATTAACAAAAAAAAATTGCACCAGGGGCAATTTCGTCATTAGTCGTGACGGTGTCGGAAAGGGTCGAAATTTGGCAGGTTGATTGGAAACGGCCCAAGAAATGGGACTCAGGACGCAAACCTGAGATCACGGGATTTTAGCCAAATTCCTTCGTTTAAACCTCCGAATAATTAATTTTCGTTTTAATTATGTTAGTTTGAGGAAGTGTTGGACAGAAAATTAAAAAAGAAAAACCACACCAAGGGCAATGTCGTCATTTGTCACGATGGTGTCGGAATAGGCCGAAATTTAGCAGGTTGATTGGAAATGGCTCGAGAAATTGGAGTCGGGGCACAGACCCGGGATCACGGGATTTTGGCCTTCATTTAGGCCTTCGAATAATTAATTTCCGTATTAATTATGTCAGGTTGAAGAAGTGTTGAACAGAAAATTAACAAAAAAAACCGCACCAGGGGCAATTTCGTTATTAGTCGAGACGGTGTCGAAAAGGGCCGAAATTTGGCAGGTTGATTGGAAACGGCCCGAGAAATGGGACTCGGGTAAGAAACCCGAGATCACGGGATTTTAGCCAAATTCCTTCGTTTAGGCCTTAGAATAATTAATTTTCGTATTAATTATGTCAGGTTGAAGAAGTGTTGGACAGAAAATTAACAAAGAAAAACCGCATCTGGGGCAATTTCGTCATTAGTCGCGAAGGTGTCGAAAAGGGCCGAAATTTGGCAGGTTGATTGGAAACGGCCCGAGAAATTGGACTCGGGGTACACACCTAGATCACGGAATTTTAGTCAAATTCCTTCGTTTAGGCCTCCGAATAATTAATTTCCGTATTAATTATGTCAAGTTGAAGATGTGTTGGACAAAAAATTAACAAAGAAAAGCCGCACCAGGGCAATTTCGTCATTTGTCGCGATGGTCTCAGAATGGGCCGAAATTTGGCAGGTTTATTGGAAACGGCCCAAAAAATTGGACTCGAGGCACAGACCTGGGATCACGGGATTTTAGCCAAATTTCTTCATTTCGGCCTCCGAATAATTAATTTCCGTATTAATTATGTCAAGTTGAAGATGTGTTGGACAAAAAATTAACAAAGAAAAGCCGCACCAGGGCAATTTCGTCATTTGTCGCGATGGTCTCAGAATGGGCCGAAATTTGGTTGGTTGATTGGAAACGACCCGAGAAATTGGTCTCGGGGTACAAACCCGGGATCACGGGATTTTAGCCAAATTCCTTCCTTTTGGCCTCCGAATAATTAATTTTCGTATTAATTATGTCAGGTTGAAGATGTGTTGGACAGAATATTAACAAAGACAAGCCACACCAGGGGCAATTTCGTCATTTGTCACGACGGTGTCGGAATGGGCCGAAATTTGGCAGGTTGATTGGAAACGGCCCGAGAAATTGGATTCGGGGTGTAGACCCGGGATCACGGGATTTTAGCCAAATTCCATTGTTTAGGCCTCCGAATAATTAATTTTCGTATGAATTATGTTAGATTGAAGAAGTGTTGGACAGAAAATTTAAAAAGAAAAACTGCACCAGGGGCAATTTCGTCATTTGTCACGACGGTGTTGGAATGGGCCGAAATTTGGCAGGTTGATTGGAAACGGCCCGAGAAATTGGAGTCGGGGCACAGACCCGGGATCACGGGATTATAACCAAATTCCTTCATTTGGGCCTTCGAAAAATTAATTTCCGTATTAATTATGTCAGGTTGGAGAAGTGTTGGATAGAAAATTTACAAAAAAAATCGCACCAGGGGCAGTTTCGTCATTAGTCATGATGGTGTCGGAAATGGTTGAAATTTGGCCGGTTGATTGGAAACAGCCCGAGAAATGGACTCGTGGCACAAACTTGAGATCACGGGATTTTAGCCAAATTCCATCGTTTAGGCCTCCGAATAATTAATTTTCGTATTAATTATGTCAGGCTGAAGAAGTGTTGGAAAGAAAATTAACAAAGAAAAATCGCACCTGGGGCAATTTCATCATTAGTCGCGCTGGTGTCGAAAAGGGCCGAAATTTGGCAGGTTGATTGGAAACGGCCCGAGAAATTGGACTCGGGGCACATATCGAGATCACGGGATTTTAGCCAAATTCCTTAGTTTAGGCCTCCGAAAAATTAATTTCCGTATTAATTATGTCAGGTTGGAGAAGTGTTGGACAAAAAAATAAAAAAGAAAAATCGCACCAGGGGAAATTTCATCATTTGTCGCGACGGTGTTGAGAGGGGCCAAAATTTGGAAGGTTGATTGGAAACGACCCAAGAAATTGGACTCGGGGGACAGACTTGGGATCACGGGATTTTAGCCAAATTCCTTCGTTTAGACCTCCGAATAATTAATTTTCGTATTAATTATGTTAGGTTGAAGATGTGTTGGGCAGAAAAAAACAAAGAAAAGCCGCACCAGGGGCAATTTCGTCATTTGTCGCGACGGTGTCGGAATGGGCCGAAATTTGGCCGGTTGATTGGAAACGGCCCCAGAAATTGAAGTAGGGGCACAGACCCGGGATCACAGGATTTTAGCCAAATTCCTTTGTTTAGGCATCCGAATAATTAATTTCCGTATTAATTTTGTCAGGTTGAAGAAGTGTTGGACAAAAAATTAAAAAAGAAAAATCGCACCAGGGGCAATTTCGTCATTTGTCGCGACGGTGTTGGAATGGGTCGAAATTTGGCTGGTTGATTGGAAACCGCCCCAGAAATTGAAGTCGGGGCACAGACTCGGGATCACAGGATTTTAGCCAAATTCCTTCATTTAGGTATCCGAATAATTAATTTTCGTATTAATTATGTCAGGTTGAAGATGTGTTGGACAGAATATTAACAAAGCCAAGCCGCACCAGGGGCAATTTCGTCATATGTCGCGACGGTGTCAGAATCGGCCGAAATATTGCAGGTTGATTGGAAACGGCTCGAGATATTGGAGTCAGGGCATACACCCAGGATCACGGGATTTTAGCCAAATTCCATGGTTTCTGCCTCCGAATAATTAATTTTCGTATTAATTATGTTAGGTTGAAGATGTGTTGGACAGAAAAAAACAAAGAAAAGCCGCACCAGGGGCAATTTCGTCATTTGTCGCGACGGTGTCGGAATGGGCCGAAATTTGGCCGGTTGATTGGAAACGGCCCCAGAAATTGAAGTAGGGGCACAGACCCGGGATCACAGGATTTTAGCCAAATTCCTTTGTTTAGGCATCCGAATAATTAATTTCCGTATTAATTTTGTCAGGTTGAAGAAGTGTTGGACAAAAAATTAAAAAAGAAAAATCGCACCAGGGGCAATTTCGTCATTTGTCGCGACGGTGTTGGAATGGGTCGAAATTTGGCTGGTTGATTGGAAACCGCCCCAGAAATTGAAGTCGGGGCATAGACTCGGGATCACAGGATTTTAGCCAAATTCCTTCCTTTAGGTATCCGAATAATTAATTTCCGTATTAATTATGTCAGGTTGAAGATGTGTTGGACAGAATATTAACAAAGCCAAGCCGCACCAGGGGCAATTTCGTCATATGTTGCGACGGTGTCGGAATGGGCCGAAATATTGCAGGTTGATTGGAAACGGCTCGAGATATTGGAGTCAGGGCATACACCCAGGATCACGGGATTTTAGCCAAATTCCATTGTTTCGGCCTCCGAATAATTAATTTTTGTATTAATTATGTCAGATTGACGAAGTGTTGGACAGAAAATTAAAAAAGAAAAATTGCACCAGGGGCAATTTCGTCATTTGTCGCGACGGTGTTGGAATGGGCCGAAATTTGGCAGGTTGATTGGAAACGGCCCGAGAAATTGGAGTCGGTGCACAGACCCGGGATCACGAGATTTTAGCCAAATTCCTTCGTTTAGGCCTTCGAATAATTAATTTTCGTGTTAATTATGTCAGGTTGAAGAAGTGTTGGACAGAAAATTAACAAAGAAAAACCGCACCTGGGGCAATTTCGTCATTAGTCGCGATGGTGTCGAAAAGGGCCAAAATTTGGCAGGTTGATTGGAAATGGCCCGAGAAATTGGACTCGGGGCACACACCGAGATCACGAGATTTTAGCAAAATTCCTTAGTTTAGGCCTCCGAATAATTAATTTTCGTATTAATTATGTCAGGTTGAAGAAGTGTTGGACAGAAAATTAACAAAGAAAAACCGCACCTGGGGCAATTTCGTCATTAGTCGCGATGGTGTCGAAAAGGGCCAAAATTTGGCAGGTTGATTGGAAATGGCCCGAGAAATTGGACTCGGGGCACACACCGAGATCACGAGATTTTAGCAAAATTCCTTAGTTTAGGCCTCCGAATAATTAATTTCCATATTAATTATGCCAGGTTGGGGAAGTGTTGGACAAAAAATTAAAAAAGAAAAATCGCACCAGGGGAAATTTCATCATTTGTCGCGACGGTGTTGAAATGGGCTGAAATTTGGCAGGTTGATTGGAAACGACCCAAGAAATTGGACTCGAGGCACGAACCTGGGATCACGGGATTTTAGCCAAATTCCTTCATTTTGGCCTCCGAATAATTAATTTCCATATTAATTATGTCAGGTTGAAGATGTGTTGGACAGAAAATTAACAACGAAAAGCCGCACCAGGGGCAATTTCGTCATTCGTCACGACGGTGTCGGAATGGGCCGAAATTGGGCAGGTTGATTGGAAACGGCCCCCAGAAATTGGACTAGGGGGACAGACCCAGGATCACGGGATTTTAGCCAAATTCCTTCGTTCAGGCCTCCGAATAATTAATTTTCGTACTAATTATGTTAGGTTGAAGATGTGTTGGACAGAAAAAAACAAAGAAAAGCCGCACCAGGGGCGATTTCGTCATTTGTCGCGACGGTGTCAGAATGGGCCAAAATTTGGCCGGCTGATTGGAAACGGCCCCAGAAATTGAAGTCGGGGCACAGACCCGGGATCACAAGATTTTACCCAAATTCCTTCGTTTAGGCATCCGAATAATTAATTTTCGTATTAATTATGTTAGGTTGAAGATGTGTTGGACAGAATATTAACAAAGACAAGCCGAACCAGGGGCAATTTCGTCATTTGTCGCGACGGCGTCGGAATGGGCCGAAATTTGGCAGGTTGACTGGAAATGGCCCCAGAAGTTGGAGTCGAGGCATAGACCCGGGATCACGGGATTTTAGCCAAATTCCATCGTTTGGGCATCCGAATAATTAATTTCCGTATTAATTATGTCAGGTTGAAGAAGTGTTGGACAAAAAATTGAAAAAGAAAAATCGCACCAGGGGCAGTTTCGTCATTTGTCGCGACGGTGTCGGAATGGGCCGAAATTTGGCCGGTTGATTGGAAACGACCCCAGAAATTGAAGTCGGGGTACAGACTCGGTATCACAGGATTTTAGCCAAATTCCTTCATTTAGGTATCCAAATAATTCATTTCCGTATTAATTATGTCAGGTTGAAGATGTGTTGGACAAAATATTACCAAAAACAAGCCGCACCAGGGGTAATTTCGTCATTTGTCGCGACGGGGTCGAAATGGGCCGAAATTTGGCAGGTTGATTGGAAACGGCCCGAGAAATTGGAGTCGGGGCATAGACCCGGGATTACGGGATTTTAGCCAAATTCCAGTGTTTAGGCCTCCGAATAATTAATTTTCGTATTAATTATGTCAGATTGAAGAAGTGTTGGACAGAAAATTAAAAAAGAGAAATTGCAACAGGGGCAATTTCGTCATTTGTCGCGACGGTGTTGGAATGGGCCGAAATTTGGCAGGTTGATTGGAAACGGCCCGAGAAATTGGAGTCGGGGCACAGACCCTAGATCATGGGATTTTAGCCAAATTCCTTCATTTAGGCCTTCGAATAATTAATTTTCATATTAATTATGTCAGGTTGAAGAAGTGTTGGACAAAAAATTTACAAAAAAAACCGTACGAGGGGCAATTTCGTCATTAGTCGTGACAGTGTTGGAAAGGGCCAAAATTTGGCAGGTTGATTGGAAACGGCCCGAGAAATGGACTTGGGGCACAAACCCGAGATCACGGGATTTTAGCCAAATTCCTTCGTTTAGGCCTCCGAATAATTAATTTTCGTATTAATTATGTCAGGCTGAAGAAGTGTTGGACAGAAAATTAACAAAGAAAAACCGCACCTGTGGTAATTTCGTCATTCGTCGCAATGGTGTCGAAAAGAGCCGAAATTTGGCATGTTGATTGGAAATGGCCCGTGAAATTGGACTCGGGGCACACACCGAGATCACGAGATTTTAGCCAAATTTCTTAGTTTAGGCCCCCGAATAATTAATTTCCATATTAATTATGTCAGGTTGGAGAAGTGTAGGACAAAAAATAAAAAAAGAAAAATCGCACCAGGGGAAATTTCATCATTTGTCGCGACGGTATTGAAATCGGCCGAAATTTGGCAGGTTGATTGGAAACGACCCAAGAAATTGGACTCGAGGCACAGACCTGGGATCACGGGATTTTAGCCAAATTCCTTCGTTTTGGCCTCCGAATAATTAATTTCCATATTAATTATATCAGGTTGAAGAAGTGTTGGACAAAAAATTAAAAAAGAAAAATCGCACCAGGGGCAATTTCGTCATTTGTCGCGATGGTGTCGGAATGGGCCGAAATTTGGCCGGTTGATTGGAAACGGCCCCAGAAATTGAAATCGGGGCACAGACTCGGGATCACAGGATTTTAGCCAAATTCCTTGGTTTTGGTATCCGAATAATTAATTTCCATATTAATTATGTCATGTTGAAGATGTGTTGGACAAAAAATTAAAAAAGAAATATCGCACCAGGGGCAATTTCGTCATTTGTCGCGACGGTGTCGGAATGGGCCGAAATTTGACAGGTCGATTGGAAACGGCCCCTGAAATTGGAGTCGAGGCACAAACCCGGGATCACGGGATTTTATCCAAATTCCTTCGTTTAGGCCTCCGAATATTTAATTTTCGTATTAATTACGTCAGGTTGAAGAAGTCTTGGCAGAAAATTAAAAAAAGAAAAACCACACCAGGGGCAATTTCGTCATTTGTCGTGGCGGTGTCGGAATGGGCAGAAATTTGGCTGGATGATTGGAAGCAGCCCTAGAAATTGGAGTCGGGGCACAGACCCGGGATCATGGGATTTTAGCCAAATCTCTTCTTTAGGCCTCTGAAGAATTAATTTCCGTATTAATTATGTCAGGTTGAAGATGTGTTGGACAGAAACTTAATAAAGAAAAGCCGCACCAGGGGTAATTTCGTCATTTGTCGCGACAGTGTCAGAATGCGCCGAAATTTAGCATGTTGTTTGGAAACGGCCCCAGAAATTGGACTCGAGGCACAGACCCGGGATCACGAGATTTTAGCCAAATTCCTTCGTTTAGGCCTCCGAATAATTAATTTCCGTATCAATTATATCAGGTTGGAGAAGTGTTGGACAAAAAATCAAAAAAAGAAAAATCACACCAAGGGCAATTTCATAATTTGTAGTGACGTTGTCGAAATGGGCTGAAATTTGGCAGGTTGATTGGAAACGGCCCCAAAAATTGGAGTCGGGGCACTGACTTGGGATCACGGGATTTTAGCCAAATTTCTTTGTTTAGGCATCCGAAAAATTATTTTTCGTGTTAATTATGTCCGGTTGAAGAAGTGTTGGACAAAAAATTAACAAAGAAAAATCGCACCAGGGCAATTTCGTCATTTGTCGCGACGGTGTCGGAATTGGCCGAAATTTGGCAGATTGATTGGCAACGGCCCCCAGAAATTGGACTCGGGGGACAGACCCAGGATCACGGGATTTTAGCCAAATTCCTTCGTTTAGGCCTTCGAAGAATTAATTTTCGCATTAATTATGTTAGGTTGAAGATGTGTTGGACAGAAAAAACAAAGAAAAGCCGCACCAGGGGCAATTTCGTCATTTGTCGCGAAGGTGTCGGAATGGGCCGAAATTTGGCCGGTTGATTGGAAACGGCCCCAGAAATTGATGTCGGGGCACAGACTCGGGATCACAGGATTTTAGCCAAATTCCTTCATTTAGGCCTCAGAATAATTAATTTCTGTATTATTTATGTTAGGTTGAAGATGTGTTGGACAGAATATTAACAAAGACAAGCCGCACCAGGGGCAATTTCGTCATTTGTCGCGATGATGTCGGAATGGACCGAAATTTGGTAGGTTGATTCGAAACGGCCCGAGAAATCGGAGTCGGGGTATAGACCCGGGATCACGGGATTTTAGCCAAATTCCATTGTTTAGGCCTCTGAATAATTAATTTTCGTATTAATTATGTCAGATTGAAGAAGTGTTGGACAGAAAATTAAAAAAGAAAATCCGCACCAGGGGCAATTTCGTCATTTGTCGCGACGGTGTTGGAATGGGCCGAAATTTGGCAGGTTGATTGGAAACGGCCCGAGAAATTGGAGTCGGGGCACAGACCCGGGATCACGGGATTTTAGCCAAACTCCTTCGTTTAGGCCTTCGAATAATTCATTTTCGTATTAATTATGTTAGGTTGAAGAAGTGTTGGACAGAAAATTTACAAAAAAAACCGCACCAGGTTCAATTTCGTCATTAGTCGTGACGGTGTCGGAAAGGGCCGAAATTTGGCAGGTTGATTGGAAACGGCCCGAGAAATGGACTCGGGGCACAAACTCGAGATCACGGGATTTTAGCCAAATTCCTTCGTTTATGCCTCCGAATAATTAATTTTCGTATTAATTATGTTAGGTTGAAGAATCGTTGGACAGAAAATTAACAAAGAAAAACCGCACCTGGGGCAATTTCGTCATTAGTCACGATGATGTTGAAAAGGGCCAAAATTTGGCAGGTTGATTGGAAACGGCCCGAGAAATTGGACTCGGGGCACACACTGAGATCACGGGATTTTAGCCAAATTTCTTAGTTTAGGCCTCCGAATAATTAATTTCCATATTAATTATGTCAGGTTGGAGAAGTGGTGGACAAAAAATTAAAAAAGAAAAATCGCACCAGGGGAAATTTCATCTTTTGTCGCGACGATGTTGAAATGGGCCGAAATTTGGCAGGTTGATTGGAAACGACCCAAGAAATTGGACTCGAGGCACGGACCTGGGATCACGGGATTTTAGCCAAATTCCTTCGTTTTGGCCTCCGAATAATTAATTTCCGTATTAATTATGTCAGGTTGAAGATGTGTTGGACAGAAAATTAACAACGAAAAGCCGCACCAGGGGCAATTTCGTCATTTGTCACGACGGTGTCGGAATGGGCCGAAATTGGGCAGTCGGATTGGAAACAGCCCTCAGAAATTGGACTGGGGGACAAACGCAGAATCACGGGATTTTAGCCAAATTCCTTCATTTAGGCCTTCGAATAATTAATTTTCGTATTAATTATGTTAGGTTGAAGATGTGTTGGACAGAAAAAAAAAAGCCGCACCAAGGGCAATTTCGTCATTTGTCGCGACGGTGTCGGAGTGGGCCGAAATTTGGCCGGTTGATTGGAAACAGCCCCAGAAATTGAAGTCGGGGCAAAGACCCGGGATCACAGGATTTTAGCCAAATTCCTTCGTTTAGGCATCCGATTAATTAATTTTCGTATTAATTATGTCAGGTTGAAGAAGCGTTGGACAAAAAATTAAAAAAGAAACATCGCACCAGGGGCAATTTTGTCATTTGTCACGACGGTGTCGGAATGGGCCGAAATTTGGCCGTTCGATTGGAAACGGCCCCAGAAATTGAAGTCGGGGCACAGACCCGAGATCACAGGATTTTAGCCAAATTCCTTCGTTTAGATATCTGAATAATTAATTTCCGTATTAATTATGTCATGTTGAAGATGTGTTGGACAAAAAATTAAAAAAGAAATATCGCACCAGGGGCAATTTCGTCATTTATCGCGACGGTGTCGGAATGGGCCAAAAGTTGGTAGGTTGATTGGAAACGGCCCCAGAAATTGGAGTCGGGGCACAAACCCGGGATCACGGGATTTTAGCCAAATCTCTTCGTTTAGGTCTCTGAAGAATTAATTTTCGTATTAATTATGTCAGGTTGAAGATGTGTTGGACAGAATCTTAATAAAGAAAAGCCGCACCAGGGGTAATTTAGTCATTTGTCGAGACGGTGTCAGAATGCGCCAAAATTTAGCATGTTGATTGGAATCGGGCCCAGAAATTGAAGTCGAGGCACAGACCCGGGATCACGAGATTTTAGCCAAATTCCTTCGTTTAGGCATCCAAATAATTAATTTTCGTATTAATTATATCAGGTTGGAGAAGTGTTGGACAAAAAATTAAAAAAGAAAAACCGCACCAAGGGCAATTTCATAATTTGTAGCGATGGTGTCGAAATTTGGCAGGTTGATTGGAAACGGCCCCAGAAATTGGAGTCGGGGCACAGACTCGGGATCACGGGATTTTAGCCAAATTCCTTCGTTTAGGCCTCCGAAAAATTATTTTTCGTGTATATTATGTCTGGTTGAAGAAGTGTTGGACAGAATATTAACAAAGAAAAATCGCACCAGAGGCAATCTCGTCATTTGTCGCGACAGTGTCGGAATGGGCCGAAATTTGGCAGGTTGATTGGAAACGGCCCGAGATATTGGACTCGAGGCATAGACCCGGGATCATGGGAATTTAGCCAAATTCCTTCGTTTAGGCCTCCGAATAATTAATTTTCCTATTAATTATGTCAGATTGAAGAAGTGTTGGGCAGAAAATTAAAAAAGAAAAACCGCACCAGGAGCAATTTCGTCATTTGTCGCGACGATGTCGGAATGGGCCGAAATTTGGCAGGTGGATTGGAAATGGCCCCAGAAATTGGAGTTGGGGCACAGACCCGGGATCACGAGATTTTAGCCAAATTCCTTTGTTTAGGTCTTCGAATAATTAATTTTCGTATTAATTATGTCAGGTTGGAGAAGTGTTGGACAAAAAATTAAAAAAGAAAAACCACACCTGGGGAAATTTCATCGTTTGTCGCGACGGTGTCAAAATGGATCGAAATTCGGCAGGTTGATTGGAAACGACCCGAGAAATTGGACTCGACGCATAGACCCGGGATCACAGGATTTTAGCCAAATTCCTTCATTTTGGCCCCCGAATAATTAATTTCTGTATTAATTATGTCTGGTTGAAGATGTGTTGAACAGAAAATTAACAAAGAAAAGCCACACCTGGGGCAATTTCGTCATTTGTCGCAATGTTGTCGCAATGGGCCAGAATTGGGCAGGTTGATTGGAAACAACCCTGAAAATAGGACTCGGAACACAGACCTGGGGTCATAGGATTTTAGCCAAATTCCTTCGTTTAGGCCTTCAAATAATTAATTTCCGTATTAATTATGTCAGGTTGGAGAAGTGTTGGACAAAAAATTAAAAAAGAAAAATCGCACCAAGGGCAATTTTATCATTTGTCATGACGGCGTCGGAATGGGCCGAAATTTGGCAGGTTGATTGGAAACGGCCCGAGAAATTGGACTCGGGGCACAGACCAGGGATCACGGGATTTTAGCCAAATTCCTTCGTTTTGGCCTCCGAATAATTAATTTTCGTATTAATTATGTCGGGTTGAAGATGTGCTGGACAGAAAATTAACAATGAAAAGCCGCACCGGAGGCAATTTCGTCAATTGTCGCGACTGTGTCGGAATCGGCCGAAATTTGGCAGGTTGATTGGAAACGGCCCTTGAAATTGGAGTCGGGGCACAGACCCGGGATATCGAGATTTTAGCCAAATTCCTTCGTTTAGGTTTCCGACAAATTAATTTCCGTATTAATTATGTCAGGTTGAAGAATTGTTGGACAGAAAATTAAAAAAGAAAAACCGCAGCACGGGCAATTTCGTCTTTTGTCACGAAGGTGTTGGAATGGGCCGATATTTGGCAGGTTGATCGGAAACGACCTGCGAAATCGAACTCGGGCACATTCCCGGGATCACGGGATTTTAGCCAAATTCCTTCATTTAGGCCTCCCAATAATTAATTTTCGTATTAATTATGTCAGGTTGAAGAAGTGTAGGACAAAAAATTAAAAAAGAAAAATCGCACCAGGGGCAATTTCGTCATTTGTTGCGACGGTGTCAGAATAGGCCGAAATTCGGCAGGTTGATTGGAAACGGCCCGAGAAATTAGACACGGGGCACAAACCCTGGTACACGGGATTTTAGCCAAATTCCTTCGTTTCGGCCTCCGAATAATTAATTTCCGTATTAATTATGTAAGGTTGAAAATGTGTTGGACAGAAAATTAACAAAGAAAAGCCGCACCAAGGACAATTTCTTCATTTATCATGACATTGTCGGAATGGGCCGAAATTTGGTAGGTTGATTGGTAACGGCCCGAGAAATTGGAGTCAGGGCACAGACCCGGGATCAGGGGATTTTAGCCAAATTCCTTCGTTTTGGCCTCCATATAATTAATTATGTTAAGTTGAAGAAGTGTTGGACAAAAAATCAAAAAAGAAAAACTGCACCAGGGGCAATTTCGTCATTTGTCGCGACGGTGTCGGAATGGGACGAAATTTGGCAAGTTGATTGAAAATGGCCCCAGAAATTGGAGTCGGGGCATAGACCCGGGATCACGGGATTTTAGCCAAATTCCTTCGTTTTGGCCTCCGAATAATTAATTTTCGTATTAATTATGTCAGGTTGATGATGTGTTCGACAGAAAATTAACAAAGAAAAATCGCACCAGGGGCAATTTCGTCATTTGTCGCGACGGTGTCGAAATCGGCCGAAATTTGGTAGGTCGATTGGAAACGGCCCCAGAAATTGAAGTCGTGGTGCAGACCCTGGATTAGTAGTGGGCGCGGGTCGGTTCAGTTCGATTCTCTTTAGAACCGAACCGAACCAAACTTTTCGAGTATCTAGTAAATGGAACCGTCGGGTCCAAATATAATTATGGAACCGTTCGGGTTCGGTTCCAATCGGTTTGGTTCGATTCCGTTCGGTTCTATACTATAATTAAATTTTTTAACATTTATAACAACGTTATATAAATACGACTAATGATACATTCAATGGTTTTGGAATGTCAGAGACTAGTAAACTACCTTGTTCAAATGATCGCTACGATCAAAGCTTCGGTCTGCAGAAGTCACAGCTTCGATCGGAGGTCAGAGTGTCGACCGACGATTGTATATGTTTTGGAATATTAGCGAGGTTACGAGAGTGAGTGCGAGAGTAGAGACAACGTTATGCACTTTATTGTAGGTGTTTAAGGTTATCTAGTGGATTTGATCTTGTTTGGCTAAGAAATGAAATAATAAAATGGGTAATTGGGCCAAAAATTAAAAAATTAGAAATGAAACAAATTACTGGGCCAAAAATTTAGATTTAGAAATCATTAATTTGTTAATTTGTTTAGAAAAAATTAAAATTAAAATAATTTGATTTACTCAATATAAAAAATAAAAAATTAGAAAGATTCGGTTCTTATTCGGTTCTTCGGTTCTTGGTCTAGAACCGAGAACTGAACCGTGCCCGTCGGTTTTCAATTCAGATACCCGTTCGGGTATTTAATTTGACAAGAACCGTCGGGTTCGGTTCGGTTCAGTTCAGGAGATTAGCCCAGCCCTACCCTGGATCACGGGATTTTAGCCAAATTCCTTCGTGTAGGCATCCGAATAATTAATTTCCGTATTAATTATGTCAGCTTGAAGAAGTATTGGACAGAAAAATAAAAATAAAAATCGCACCAGGGGCAATTTCGTCCTTTCTCGCGACGGTGTCGTAATGGGCCGAAATTTGGCAGGTTGATTGAAACAACCCTAAAAATTAGAGTCGGGGCACAAACCAGGGATCGCAGGATTTTATCCAAATTCCTTCATTTAGGCCTCCGAATAATTAATTTTCGTATTAATTATGTCAGGTTGAAGAAGTGTTGGACAAAAATTAAAAAAGAAAAACCGCACTAGGGGCAATTTCGTCATTTGTCGTGACGGTGTCGGAATGGGCTGAAATTTGGCAGGATGATTGGAAACGGCTCGAGAAATTGGAGTCGGGGCACAGACCCGGGATCATGGGATTTTAGCCAAATTCCTTCATTTAAGCCTCCGAATAATTAATTTTCGTATTAATTAT
The DNA here is from genome assembly GCF_002742605.1 of Olea europaea var. sylvestris. NCBI lineage: Eukaryota > Viridiplantae > Streptophyta > Magnoliopsida > Lamiales > Oleaceae > Olea > Olea europaea. Next base: position 356,276 of record NW_019266201.1, read on the forward strand.
GTCAGGTTGATGATGTGTTGGGCAGAAACTTAACAAAGAAAAGCCGCACCAAGGGTAATTTCGTCATTTGTCGCGACTGTGTCGGAATGGGCCGAAATTTGGCAGGTTGATTGGAAACGGCCCCAGAAATTGGAGTCGGGGTACAGGCCCGAGATCACGGGATTTTAGCCAAATTCCTTCAGTTAGACCTCCAAATAATAAATTTCCGTAATAATTATGTTAGGTTAAAGAACTGTTGGACAGAAAATTAACAAAGAAAAATTGCACCATGGTCAATTTTTCCATTTGTCGTGACGGTGTTGGAATGGGCCGAAATTTTGCAGATGGATTGGAAATGGCCCCAGATATTGGAGTCGGGACAAAGACCCAGGATCACGGGATTTTAGCTAAATTCCTTCATTTAGGCCTCCGAATAACTAAATTTCATAATAATTATGTCAGGTTGAAGAAGTGTTGGACTGAAAATTAAAAAAGAAAAACCGCATCAGGGGCAATTTCGTCATTTCTCGCGACGGTGTCAGAATGGGCCGAAATTTGGTAGGTTGATTGGAAACGGCCCCAGAAATAAGAGTCGGGGCACAAACTCGGGATCACGGGATTTTTGCCAAATTCCTTCATTTTGGCCTCTGAATAATTAATTTTCGTATTAATTATGTTAGGTTGAAGATGTGTTGGGCAGAAAATTACCAAAGAAAAGCCGCAACTGGGGCAATTTCATCATTTGTCGCGATTGTGTCGGAATGGGCCGAAATTTGGCAAGTTGATTGGAAACGGCCCGAGAAATTGGAGTCGGGGCACAGACCCGGAATCAGGGGATTTTAGCCAAATTCCTTCATTTAGGCCTCCGAATAATTAATTTACGTATTAGTTATGTCAGGTTGAAGATGTGTTGGACAGAAAATTAACAAAGAAAAGTCGCACCAGGGGCAATTTCGTCATTTGTTGCGATGGAGTCGAAATGGGCCGGAATTTGGCAGGTTGATTGGGAACAGCCCCAAAAATTGGAGTCGGGGCACAGACCCAGGATCATGGGATTTTAGCCAAATTCCTTTGTTTAGGCCTCCGAATAATTAATTTTCATATTAATAATGTCAGGTTGAAGAAGTGTTGGACAGAAAATTAACAAAGAAAAACCGCACCAGGGACAATTTTGTCATTTGTCGCGACGGAGTTGGAAAGGGCCAAAATTTGGCATGTTGATTGGAAACAACCCCGAGAAATTGGACTTGGAACACAGACTCGGTATCACGGGATTTTAGCCAAATTCCTTCATTTAGGCCCTCGAATAATTAATTTCCGTGTTAATTATGTCAGGTTGGAGAAGTGTTGGACAAAAAATTAAAAAAGAAAAATCGCACCAGGGGAAATTTCATCCTTTGTCGTGGCGGTTTCGAAATGGGCCAAAATTTGGCTGGTTGATTGGAAACAGCCCGAGAAATTGGACTCGAGGCACAGACCCGGGATCACGGGATTTAGATAAATTCCTTCGTTTTGGCCTCCGAATAATTAATTTCCGTATTAATTATGCCAGGTTGAAGATGTGTTGGACAGAAAATTAACAAAGAAAAGTCGCACCAAGAACAATTTCGTCATTTGTCGCAACGGTGTCAAAATGGGCCGAAATTTGAATGTTGATCGGAAACGGCCGCAGAAATTGGAGTCGGGGCACAGACTAGGGATCACGGGATTTTAGCCAAATTCCTTCGTTTAGGCCTCTGAATAATTAATATTCGTATTAATTATGTTAGGTTGAAGAAGTGTTGGACAGAAAATTAACAAAGAAAAACCGCACCACGGGCAATTTCATCATTTGTCGCGATGGTGTCGGAATGGGCCAAAATTTGGCAGGTTGATTGGAAACGGCCCCAGAAATTGAAGTCATGGTATAGACGCGGGATCACGGGATTTTAGCCAAATTCCTTCGTTTAGGCATCTGAATAATTAATTTCTGTATTAATTATGCCAGGTTGAAGAAGTGTTGGACAGAAAATTAACAAAGAAAAATCGTATCAGGGGCAATTTCGTCATTTTTCGCGACGGTGTCAGAATGGGCTGAAATTTGGCAGGTTGATTGGAAACTGCCCCAAAAATTTGAGTCGGGGCACAAACTCGGGATCGCAGGATTTCAGGCAAATTCCTTCGTTTAGGCCTCCGAACAATTAATTTTCGTATTAATTATGTCAGGTTAAAGAAGTGTTTGACAGAAAATTAAAAAAAGAAAAATCACACCAGGGGCAATTTCGTCATTTATCGTGACAATTTCGGAATGGATTGAAAGTTGGCAGGATGATTGGAAACGGCCCTACAAATTAGAGTCGAGGCACAGACCTGGGATCACGGGACTTTAGCCAAATTCCTTCATTTAGGCCTCCGAAAAATTAATTTTCGTATTAATTATGTCAGGTTGAAGATGTGTTGGACAGAAACTTAACAAAGAAAAGCCGCACCAGGGGTAATTTCGTCAGTTGTTGCGACGGTGTCGGAATGGGCCGAAATTTGGCAGATTAATTGGAAACGGCCCCAGAAATTGGAATCGGGGCACAGACCCGAGATCATGGGATTTTAGCCAAATTTCGTCGGTTAAGCCTCCAAATAATAAATTTTCGTAATAATTACGTCAGGTTGAAGAACTGTTGGATAGAAAATGAACAAAGAAAAACAGCACCATGGTCAATTTTGTCATTTGTCGTCACGGTGTTGGAATGGGCCGAAACTTGGCAGGTGGATTGGAAACGGCCCCAGATATTCGAGTCGGGGCACAGACCCGGGATCACGGGATTTTTGCCAATACCTTCGTTTTGGCCTCCGAATAATTAATTTTCGTATTAATTATGTCAGATTGAAGAAGTGTTGGACAGAAAATTAAAAAAGAAAAACCGCACCAGGGGCAATTTCGTCATTTGTCGCGACGGTGTCGAAATGGGCCGAAATTTGGCAGGTGGATAGGAAACGGCCTGAGAAATTGGACTCGAGGCATACACCTGGGATCACGGGATTTTAGCCAAATTCCTTCGTTTTGGCCTCCGAATAATTAATTTCCATATTAATTATGTCTGGTTGAGGATGTGTTGGACAAAAAATTAACAAAGAAAAGCCGCACCAGGGGCAATTTCGTCATTTGTCGCGATGGTGTCGGAATGGGCCGAAATTTGGTAGGTTGATTGGAAACAACCCCGAGAAATTGGACTCGGAACACAAACCCGGGACCCCAGGATTTTAGCCAAATTCCTTCGTTTAGCCCTTCGAATAATTAATTTCCGTATTAATTATGTCAGGTTGGAGAAGTGTTGGACAAAAAATTAAAAAAGAAAAATCGCGCCTGGGGCAATTTTGTCATTTGTCATGACGATGTCAGAATGGGACGAAATTTGGTAGGTTGATTAGAAATGGCCCGAGAAATTGCACTTGGGGCTCAGACCAGGGATCACGGGATTTTAGCCAAATTCCTTCATTTTGGCCGCCGAATAATTAATTTTCGCATTAATTATGTCAAGTTGAAGTTATGTTGGACAGAAAATTAACAAAGAAAAGCCGCACTGAGGGCAATTTCGTCATTTGTCGCAACTGTGTCGGAATCGGCCGAAATTTGGCTGGTTGATTGGAAACGGCCCGAGAAATTGGACTCGAGGCACAAACTAGAGATCACGGGATTTTAGCCAAATTCCTTCGTTTAGGCCTCCGAATAATTAATTTCCATATTAATTATGTCAGGTTGGAGAAGTGTTGGACAAAAAATTAAAAAAGAAAAATCGCACCATTGGAAATTTCATCATTTGTGGCGACGGTATCGAAATGGGCCGAAATTTTGCAGGTTGATCGGAAACGGCCCGAGAAATTGGACTCGAGGCACAAACCCGGGATCATGGGATTTTAGCCAAATTCCCTCGTTTAGGCCTCCGTATGATTAATTATGTCTGGTTGAAGAAGTGTTGGACAAAAAAATAAAAAATAAAAACTGCACCAGTTGCAATTTCGTCATTTGTCGCGACAGTGTCGGAATGGGCAGAAATTTGGCAGGTTGATTGTAAACGGCCCCAAAAATTGGAGTTGGGGAACAGACCCGAGATCATGAGATTTTAGCCAAATTCCATCATTTAGGCCTCCGAATAATTAATTTT
>NW_019266201.1:361635-375578 GCF_002742605.1 Olea europaea var. sylvestris
CTTCGTTTAGGCCTTCGAATAATTAATTTCCGTATTAATTATGTCAAGTTGAAGAAGTGTAGAACAGAAAATTAACAAAAAAAATACCGCACCAGGGGCAATTTCGTCATTAGTCGTGACGGTGTCGGAAAGGGCCGAAATTTGGCAGGTTGATTGGAAACGGCCCGAGAAATGGGACTCGGGACACAAACCCGAGATCACGGGATTTTAGCCAAATTCCTTCGTTTAGGCCTCCAAATAATTAATTTTCGTATTAATTATGTCAGATTGAAGAAGAGTTGGATAGAAAATTAACAAAGAAAAACCGCACCTGGGGCAATTTCGTCATTTGTCGCTACGGTGTCGGAAAGGGCCAAAATTTGGCTGGTTGGTTGGAAATGGCCCAAGAAATTGGACTCGGGGCACAAACTCGGGATCATGGGATTTTAGCCAAATTCCTTCGTTTAGGCTTCCGAATAATTAATTTCCGTATTAATTATGTCAGGTTGGAGATCTCAGGTTGGAGAAATGTTGGACAAAAAATTTAAAAAGAAAAATCGCACCAGGGGAAATTTCATCATTCGTGGCGACGGTGTCGAAATGGGCCGAAATTTGGCAGGTTGATTGGAAACAGCCCGAGAAATTGGACTCGGGGCACAGACCCGGGATCATAGGATTTTAACCAAATTCCTTCGTTTAGGCCTCCGAATAATTAATTTTCGTATTAATTATGTCAGGTTGAAGAAGTGTTGGATAGAAAATTAACAAAAAAAACCGCACCAGGGGCAATTTCGTCATTAGTAGCAACGGTGTCGGAAACGGCCGAAATTTGGCAGGTTGATTGGAAACGGCCCGAGAAATTGGACTCGAGGCACAAACCCAAGATCATGGGATTTTAGCCAAATTCCTTCGTTTAGGCCTCCGAATAATTAATTTCCATATTAATTATGTCAGGTTGGAGAAGTTTTGGACAAAAAATTAAAAAAGAAAAACCGCACCAGGGGAAATTTCATCATTTGTCGCGACGGTGTCGAAATGGGCCGAAATTTGGCAGGTTGATTGGAAACGGCCCAAGAAATTGGACTCGAGGCATGGACCCGGGATCACGGAATTTTAGCCAAATTCTGTCGTTTAGGCCTCCGTATAATTAATTATGTCAGGTTGAAGAAGTGTTGGCCAAAAAAATAAAAAAGAAAAACTGCACCAGTGGCAATTTCGTCATTTGTCGCGACGGCATCGGAACGGGCAGAAATTTGGCAGGTTGATTGTAAACGGCCCCAGAAATTGGAGTTGGGGAACATACCCTAGATCACGGGATTTTAGCCGAATTCCATCGTTTAGGCCTCCAAATAATTAATTTTCATATTAATTATGTCAGATTGAAGAAGAGTTGGATAGAAAATTAACAAAGAAAAACTGCCCCTGGGACAATTTCGTCATTTATCGCTACGGTGTCGGAAAGGGCCAAAATTTGGCTGGTTGATTGGAAATGGCCCAAGAAATTGGACTCTGGGCACAAATCTAGGTTCATGGGATTTTAGCCAAATTCCTTCGTTTAGGCCTCCAAATAATTAATTTCCGTATTAATTATGTCAGGTTGGAGAAGTGTTGGACAAAAAAATAAAAAAGAAAAATCGCACCAGGGCCAATTTCATCATTTGTAGGGACCGTGTCGAAATGGGCCGAAATTTGGCAAGTTGGTTGGAAACGTCCCGAGAAATTGGACTCGAAGCACAGACCTGGGATCTCGGGATTTTAGCCAAATTCCTTCGTTTTGGCCTCCGAATAATTAATTTCCATATTAATTATGTCAGGTTGAAGATGTGTTGGACAGAAAATTAACAGAGAAAAGCCGCACCAGGGGCAATTTCGTCATTTGTCGCGATGGTGTCGGAATGGACCAAAATTTGGCAGGTTGATTGGAAACGGCCCCTGAAATTGGAGTCGGGGCACAGACTTGGTATCGCGGGATTTTAGCCAAACTCCTTCGTTTAGGCCTCCGAATAATTATTTTTCTTATTATTTATGTCCGGTTGAAAAAGTGTTGGACAGAAAATTAACAAAAAAAATCGCACCAGGGACAATTTCGTCATTTGTCGTGAACGGTGTCGGAATGGGCCTAAATTTGGAAGGTTGATTGGAAACGGCCCGAGAAATTGGACTCGAGGCATTGACCCGAGATCACGGGATTTTGGCCAAATTCCTTTGTTTAGGCCTTGAAATAATTAATTTCCGTATTAATTATGTCAGGTTGAAGAAGTGTACAACAGAAAATTAACAAAAAAATACCGCACCAGGGGCAATTTCGTCATTAGTCGTGACGGTGTCGGAAAGGGCCAAAATTTGGCAGGTTGATTGGAAACGGCCCGAGAAATGGGACTCGTGACGCAAACCCGAGATCACGGGATTTTAGTCAAATTTCTTCGTTTAGGCCTCCAAATAATTAATTTTCGTATTAATTATGTCAGATTGAAGAAGTGTTGGACAAAAAATTAAAAAAGAAAAACCGCACCAGGGGCAATTTCGTCATTTGTTGCGACGGTGTCGGAATAGGCCGAAATTTGGCTGGTTGATTGGAAACGGCCCAAGAAATTTGACTCGAGGCACAAACCAGAGATCACGGGATTTTTGCCAAATTCCTTCGTTTAGGCCTCCGAATAATTAATTTCCGTATTAATTAGTCAGGTTGGAGAAATGTTGGACAAAAAATTAAAAAAGAAAAATCGCACCAGGGGAAATTTCATCATTTGTGGCGACGGTGTCAAAATGGGCCGAAATTTGGCAGGTTGATTGGAAACCGCCCGAGAAATTGGACTCGGGGCATAGACCCGGGATCATAGGATTTTAACCAATTTCCTTCGTTTAGGCCTCCGAATAATTAATTTTCGTATTAATTATGTCAGGTTGAAGAAGTGTTGGATAGAAAATTAACAAAAAAAAAAACCGCACCAGGGCAATTTCGTCATTAGTCGCGACGGTGTCGAAAACGGCCGAAATTTGGCAGGTTGATTGGAAACGGCCCGAGAAATTGGGCTCGGGGTACAAACCCAAGATCATGGGATTTTAGCCAAATTCCTTCGTTTAGGCCTCCGAACAATTAATTTCCATATTAATTATGTCAGGTTGGAGAAGTGTTGGACAAAAAATTAAAAAAGAAAAATCGCACCAGGGGAAATTTCATCATTTGTCGCGACGGTGTCGAAATGGGTCGAAATTTGGCAGGTTGATTGGAAACGGCCCAAGAAATTGGACTCGAGGCACGGACCCGGGATCACGAAATTTTAGCCAAATTCTGTCGTTTAGGCCTCCGTATAATTAATTATGTCAGGTTGAAGAAGTGTTGGACAAAAAAATAAAAAAGAAAAACTGCACCAGTTGCAATTTCGTCATTTGTCGCGACGGCGTCGGAACGGGCAGAAATTTGGCAGGTTTATTGTAAACGGCCCCAGAAATTGGAGTTGGGGAACATACCCGAGATCACGGGATTTTAGCCGAATTCCATCTTTTAGGCCTCCGAATAATTAATTTTCGTATTAATTATGTCAGATTGAAGAAGAGTTGGATAAAAAATTAACAAAGAAAAACTGCCCCTGGAGCAATTTCGTCATTTATCGCTACGGTGTCGGAAAGGGCCAAAATTTGGCTGGTTGATTGGAAATGGCCCAAAAAATTGGACTCGGGGCACAAACTCGGGATCATGGGATTTTAGCCAAATTCCTTCGCTTAGGCCTCCAAATAATTAATTTTCGTATTAATTATGTCAGGTTGGAGAAGTGTTGGACAAAAAATTAAAAAAGAAAAATCGCACCAGGGGCAATTTCATCATTTGTAGCGATGGTGTCGAAATGGGCCGAAATTTGGCAGGTTGGTTGGAAACGTCCCGAGAAATTGGACTCGAAGCACAGACCTGTGATATCGGGATTTTAGCCAAATTCCTTTGTTTTGGCCTTCGAATAATTAATTTTTGTATTAATTATGTTAGGTTGAAGATGTGTTGGACAGAAAATTAACAAAGAAAAGCCGCACTAGGGGCAATTTCGTCATTTGTCGCGATGTGTTGGAATGGGCAAAAATTTGGCAAGTTGATTGGAAACGGCCCCTGAAATTGGAGTCGGGGCACAGACTCGGTATCGCGAGATTTTAGCCAAACTCCGTCGTTTTGGCCTCCGAATAATTATTTTCCATGTTATTTATGTCCGATTGAAGAAGTGTTGGACAGAAAATTAACAAAGAAAAACCGCACCAGGGGCGATTTCGTCATTTGTCGCGACGGTGTTGGAAAGGGCCGAAATTTGGCTGGTTGATTGGAAATGGCCTGAGAAATTGGACTCGAGGCATAGACCCTGGATCACGGGATTTTAGCCAAATTCCTTCGTTTCGGCCTCCGAATAATTAATTTTCATATTAATTATGACAGATTGAAAAAGTGTTGGACAGAAAATTAAAAAATAAAAACCGTACCAGGGGCAATTTCGTCATTTGTTGCAACGGTGTCGAAATGGGCCGAAATTTGGCAAGTTGATTGGAAACGGCCCGAGAAATTGGAGTCGGGGCATAGACCCGGGATCACGGGATTTTGGCCAAATTCCTTCGTTCAGGCCTTCGAATTATTAATTTCCGTATTAATTATGTAAGGTTAAAGATGTGTTGGACAGTAAACTAACAAAGAAAAGCCGCACCAGGGGCAATTTCGTCATTTGTCGCGACGGTGTCGGAATGGGCCGAAATTTGGCAGGTTGATTGGAAACGGCCCGAGAAATTGGAGTCGGGGCACAGACTCGGGGTCACGGGATTTTAGCCAAATTCCATCGTTTAGGCCCCCGAAAAATTAATTTTCGTATTAATTATGTCTGGTTAAAGAAGTGTTGGACAGAAAATTAAAAAAGAAAAACCGCACCAGGGGTAATTTCGTCATTTGTCGCGACAATGTCGGAATGGGCCGAAATCTGGCAGGTTGATTGGAAACGGCCCGAGAAATTGGAGTCGGGGCACAGACCCGGGATCATGGGATTTTAGCCAAATTCCTTCGTTTAGGCCTTCGAATAATTAATTTTCGTATTAATTATGTCAGGTTGAAGAAGTGTTGGACATAAAATTCACAAAAAAAAAATCGCATTAGGGGCAATTTCGTCATTAGTCGGGACGGTGTCGGAAAGGGCCGAAATTTGGCAGGTTGATTGGAAACGGCCCGAGAAATTGGACTTGGGGAACAAACCCGAGATCATGGGATTTTAGCCAAATTCCTTCGTTTTGGCCTCCGAATAATTAATTTTCTTATTAATTATGTTAGGTTGGAGAAGTGTTGGACAAACAATTAAAAAAGAAAAACCGCACCTGGGGCAATTTCGTCATTAGTCGCGATGGTGTCGAAAATGGCCGAAATTTGGCAGGTTGATCGGAAACGGCCGGAGAAATTGGACTCGAGGCCTAGACCCGGGATCACAGGATTTTAGCCAAATTCCTTCATTTAGGCCTCCGTATAATTAATTATGTCAGGTTGAAGAAGTGTTGAACAAAAAATTAAAAAAGAAAAATTGCAATAGGGGCAATTTCGTCATTTGTCGCGACGGTGACGGAATGGGCCAAAATTTGGCAAGTTGATTGTAAACGGCCCCAGAAATTGGAGTCGGGGCATAGACCTGGGATCACGGGATTTCAGCCAAATTCCATCATTTAGGCCTCCGAATAATTAATTTCCGTATTAATTATGTCAAGTTGAAGAAGTGTTGGACGAAAATTAACAAAGAAAAACCGCACCAAGGGTAATTTCATCATTTGTCGCTACGGTATCGAAAAGGGCCAAAATTTTACAGGTTGATTGGAAACGGCCCGAGAAATTGGACTCGGGGCACAGACCTAGGATCATGGGATTTTAACCAAATTCCATCGTTTAGGCCTCCAAATAATTAATTTTCGTGTTAATTATGTCAGGTTCAAGATGTGTTGGACAGAAAATTAACAAAGAAAAGCCGCACCAGGGGCAATTTCTTCATTTATAGCGACATTGTCGGAATGGGTCGAAATTTGGCAGGTTGATTGGAAACGGCCCAAGAAATTGGTGTTGGGGAATAGACCCGGGATCACGGGATTTTAGCCGAATTCCTTCGTTTAGGCCTCCGTATAATTAATTATGTCAGGTTGAAGAAGTGTTGGACAAAAAATTAGAAAAGAAAAATTGGACCAAGGGCAATTTCGTCATTTGTCGTGATGGTGTCGGAATGGGTTGAAGTTTGGCAGGTTGATTGTAAGCGGCCCCAGAAATTGTAGTCGGGGCACAGACCCAGGATCATGGGATTTTAGCCAAATTCCATCGTTTAGGCCTCCGAATAATTAATTTTCATATTAGTTATGTTAGGTTGAAGAAGTGTTGGACAGAAAATTAACAAAAAAAAAAACCGCACCAAGGGCAATTTCGTCATTTGTCGGGACGGTGTCGGAATGGGCCGAAATTTGGCAGGTTGATTGGAAACGGCCCCAGAAATTGGAGTCGAGGCACAGACCCGGGGTCATGGGATTTTAGCGAAATTCCTTCGTTTAGGCCTCCTAATAATTAACTTTCGTATTAATTATGTCAGGTTGAAGAAGTGTTGGACAGAAAATTAAAGAAGAAAAATCGCACCAGGGGAAATTTCATCATTTGTCGCGACGGTGTCGGAATGGTCCGAAATTTGACAGGTTGATTGGAAACGGTCCCAAAAATTGGAGTCGGGGCACAGACCCAGGATCACAGGATTTTAGCCAAATTCATTCGTTTAGGCTCCGAATAGTTAATTTCCGTATTAATTATGTCAGGTTGAAGAATTGTTGGACAGAAAATTAACAAAGAAAAATCGCACCAGGGGCAATTTTGTCATTTGTCGCGACGGTGTCGGAAAGGGCCGAAATTTGGCAGGTTGATTGGAAACGACCCGAGAAATTGGACACGGGGCACAGACCCGGGAACACAGGATTTTAGCCAAATTCATTCGTTTAGGCCTCCGAATAATTAATTTTCGTCTTAATTATGTCAGGTTGAAGATGTGTTGGACAGAAAATTAACAAAGAAAAGTAGCACCAGGGGTAATTTCTTCATTTATCGTGACATTGTCGGATTGGGCCGAAATTATGAATGTTTATTGGAAACAGCCCGAGAAATTGGTGTCGGAGCACAGACCCAGGATCACAGGATTTTAGCCAAATTCCTTCGTTTAGGCCTCCGAATAATTAATTATGTCAGGTTGAAGAAGTGTTGGACAAAAAATTAAAAAGAAAAACTGCACCAGGGGCAATTTCGTCATTTGTCGCGGCAGTGTCGGAATGGGCCGAAATTTGGCAGGTTGATTGTAAACGGCCCCAGAAATTGGAGTCGGGGCACAGACCCGGGATCGCGGGATTTTAGCAAAATTCCATCGTTTAGGCTTCCAAATAATTAATTTCCGTATTAATTATGTCAGGTTGAAGAAGTGTTGGACAGAAAATTAACAAAGATAAACAACACCAAGGGGCAAATTCATCATTTGTCGCTACGGTGTAGGAAAGGGCCAAAATTTGACAGGTTGATTGGAAACGGCCCGAGAAATTGGACTCGGGGCACAAACCCCGGATCATGGGATTTTAGCGAAATTCCTTCATTTAGGCCTCCAAATAATTAATTTTCGTATTAATTATGTCAGGTTGGAGAAGTGTTGGACAAAAAATTAAAAAAGAAAAATCGCACCAGGGGCAATTTCATCATTTGTAGTGACGGTGTCGAAATGGGCCGAAATTTGGCAGGTTGATTGGAAATGGCCCGAGAAATTGGACTCGAAGCACAAACCCAGGATCTCGGGATTTTAGACAAATTCTTCATTTTGGCCTCCGAATAATTAATTATGTCAAGTTGGAGAAGTGTTGGACAAAAAATTAAAAAAGAAAAACCGCACCAGGGGCAATTTTGTCATTTGTCATGATGGTGTCGGAATGGGCCGAAATTTGGCAGGTTGATTGGAAACGGCCCGAGAAATTGGACTCGGGGCACAGACCAGGGATCATGGGTGATGCGAACCCCGTAGCAATGGAAACTATGAAACCCACAACGAGATTGATGCGGAACCCAAGAACGCCAATACTAAACCGGTTTTGGATCTTGAACCCCAAGAATTGAACCAAGAAACCCTAGATTAGCGAAGAACCTAAAACCCCTTGATTACAATTGAAAGAACCCACAATCCAATTGATAGAACGCCACAAGAAGTTGAATCTTGATAATTTCCAAGATTGTTCAAGAAGAACAATTAAATTGAAAGAAGAAAATTTCTCTCTCTATAATATTAATTCAAAGTCAAAAGTTCAAAAGGTCTTTACAATGAAAAAATATTCTCCTATTTATACTATTACTCGAATAGAAGTCAAAAGGAAATATAATTCTAATAATCTAACAAAATTCCTAAAATATTCGTCCAATATGGTAGGAGTTTGATTAAGAATAAAATCCTAGTAAATTATGGAAAAACGCGGAAAAAAGAAAAATCGCGTCCAGAAATGAACCATGCGACCACGTGCGGCCGCATGGTAATAGAATTTCGGCCAATTGTAATCTCGGTCTCATGTTGTCCGATCGCACCGTGCAGCCGCATGGTTACACTGCCCACTGTCGTCTTTGGCTGCTTGTAACGCATTGATCCATTTTGTTTCAGCCTTCGACCCGAACATGAAACTTGTCCCATTTTGAGTCCCGAACATGGTTCCATCAATAGTTTCTGAATGAGCAATCCCATCGCTTGTTTCACTTGCTTTCCCCTTGATTGCGTCATTAGTCCGCCATCGACTATCAACGGGTCTCATCTCGTACTTGCCTTCGTCGGGCTCGACTCCTGGATCATATCATCCCCTCCCTCTTCAAAAGGATTCATCCTCGAATCTGAACCTGCATCAAACAGAGAGAGATCAGATACATTAAAAGTAGCTGAAACATTATACTCACCTGGTAAATCCACTTTGTATGCATTGTCATTGATCCTCTCGATGATTTGAAACGGTCCATCGCCTCGTGGTTGCAATTTTGACTTCCTCTGTTCTGGAAAACGCTCTTTTCTGAAATGCACACAAACCCAATCTCTAGGCTCAAATGTAACGCATCTTCTTCCTTTATTTGCCTTTGATGCAATCAGCTTTCCTTTCTCGTCGATCTGCATCCTGACCTTTTCATGGAGTGTTTTCACCATCTCGGCTTTTCGTTTCCCATCCAAGCTACCTTGTTCATGCACAGGCAAAGACATTAAATCCATATGTGTTAGTGGATTAAAACCATAAACAATTTCAAAAGGAGAAAATGAAGTAGTAGAATGTGTAGCTCGATTATATGCAAACTCTATAAATGGTAAACACTCTTCCCATGATTTCAGATTTTTATTGATCACTGTCCTAAGTAGTTGAGTCATAGTTCGATTAATTACCTCTGTTTGTCCATCTGTTTATGGGTGACAAGTTGTAGAAAATAATAACTTAGTTCCTAACTTACTCTACAGAACACGCCAAAAATGACTCAAAAACTTCACATCCCTGTCAGACACTATACTTTTAGGTACTCTATGTAAATGTATTATTTCCCTAAAGAATAAGTCCGCAATATTAGTAGCATCGTCAGTTTTATGACATGGTATGAAGTGCGCCATCTTACTAAACCTATCGACCACTACAAATATTAAATCCCGACCCCTTTTTGTCCTAGGCAAACCTAACACAAAGTCCACAGATATGTCTACCCAAGGTTCACTAGGCATAGGCAAAGAAGTATACAAACCATGGGGTTGAACCTTAGACTTAGCCTTTTTACAAGTTATGCAGTTTCCACATATTTGTTCTACATCATGTCGCATTTTAGGCCAATAAAAATGTTCCCCTAACATGTCTAAAGTCTTTTGAATCCCGAAATGTCCCATTAGACCACCCCCGTGTGCTTCCCTTACCAATAATTCATGCAAAGAACAATTAGGAATGCACAACTTATTTTCCCTAAACAAATATCCTTCATGCCTATAGAATTTATCAAATGCACCTTTGTCACATGACGTATAAATACTAGAAAAATCACAATCAGATTCATAGATGCCCTTAATATGCTCGAAACCAAGTAATTTAGTACTTAATGAATTTAAAAGCACGTACCTTCGAGACAACGCATCAGCAACTATATTTTCGTTACCTTGCTTGTACTTGATGACATAGGGAAATGTCTCAATAAACTCCACCCATCTCCCATGTCTTTTGTTTAACTTACCTTGACTTCGCAAATGCTTTAAAGATTCATGATCGGTGTGTATCACGAATTCCTTTGGCCATAAGTAGTTCTGCCAAGTCTCCAATGCTCGAACAAGTGAATACAAGTCCTTGTCATATGTCGGATAATTCAATGCTGCCTCACTCAACTTTTCGCTAAAGTAAGCAATAGGTCTCCTTTCCTGCATTAACACTGCTCCTATACCTATTCCTGATGCATCACACTCAACCTCGAATGTTTTATCAAAATTTGGTAATGCCAAAACAGGTGCTTTACACAGCTTATCCTTAATTGTGTTAAATGCAAATTCTTGAGATTCTCCCCAATGAAAACCTACACTTTTCTTTACTATTTCAGTCAACGGTGTGGTGATGGTGCTAAAATCTCTTACAAATCGCCTATAAAAACTAGCCAATCCATGAAAACTCCTAACTTCAGTTATAGTCTTAGGTGTTCGCCATTCTTTAATAGCATTTATCTTTTCTTCATCGACTTCCACCCCGTTAGCACTAACCACAAATCCTAGGAAAACAACTCTATCCATGCAGAACGTGCACTTTTTGAAATTGGCATATAGTTGTTCCTTTTGCAACACAACAAGCACACAATTTAAATGTTCTAAATGTTCATCTAGGTTTTTGCTATAGATTAAGATGTCATCAAAATAAACTACAACAAATTTCCCAATAAAAGCACGCAAAACATGGTTCATTAAACGTATAAAAGTGCTCGGTGCATTATGAGTCCAAACGGCATAACTAACCATTCATACAATCCATACTTAGTCTTAAACACCGTTTTCCATTCATCACCCTCCCGCATGCGAATTTGATGATACCCACTCTTAAGATCAATCTTACTAAAAATGCAAGCACCATGCAATCTAGCCTAGGTATTGGGTGACGATACTTTACCGTGATATTGTTGATAGCTCAACAATCCACGCACACTCTCCAAGTCCCGTCCTTCTTAGGCACCAGCAAAACAGGTACAGCACATGGACTCATGCTCTCCCTAGCATAACCTTTGCTCATCAACTCCTCCATTTGCTTTTGAAGCTCCTTCGTCTCCTCAGGATTGCTTTGGTAAGCTGGTCGATTCGGTATGATAGCTCCGGGTACAAAGTCAATCTGGTGCTCGATGCCTCTGATTGGTGGCAATCCACTTGGCATCTCCTCAGGAAACACATCGTCGAACTCCTGCAATAAAGACTTAACCAAACTAGGGAGGGATGTGTTAGAATCCTCAAAATTAAGGAGAGACTCCTTGTACACTAACAATATCTTTTGCCTATTATCGCTCATAGCCTTTTTCAACTCACTCTCTTTTGCATAGAAGTTGACCTTTGGCTTTTCTCTCCGCTCAGCTGACTCTTTTTCTCTCCTCTCAACTGACTCTTTTTCTCTCCGCTCATGTGGCCTCTCTCTCTTTTCTCCACTTTTAGCCACCTCACTATTTTCTCTCTTATTGATGATTTCACTATTGCCTCTCCTTTTTCCTGACTCTCTTATTCTCTCGTCTTCCTCACTTTTCAGCTTGATTTGATCTCCATACACTTGTGCCGGTGTTAATGGCGCAAGAGTAAAAGTCTTCCCATCCTTGACAAAGCTATAACGATTCCTATAACCATCATGTGTGACCCTTCTATCATATTGCCATGGTCTTCCTAACAAGATATGACCCACATGCAAAGGCACCACATCACATATTACTTTGTCACTATAACACCCAATTGAGAAATTAATTAAAACTCTTTTATTCACCCTAACTTCCCCACTTTCATTCAACCATTGCAACTTATAAGGCCTAGGGTGCCTTAACAATGCTAGTCCTAATTTCTCAACTAAAGTTGTACTAGCTATATTCGTGCAACTCCCACCATCAATAATCATACTACATACCTTATCGTTGACGTAACAACGTGTGTGGAATATATTTTCTCGCTGCTGCTCCGAATCATCCACCTTGACTTGAGTGTTAAGAGCTCTCCTTGACACCAACGATTCCCCAATAGCAAACTCCAATTTTTCTTCTTCTTCAATGTCCTCCAATGCAGGCATGTCCTCAAACTCTCCTTCACTTTCACTCACCACTTTTTCATTATCCAACAAAACCATTACTCGTTTATTTGGGCATTGAGAAGCAATGTGCCCTGGCCCCAAGCATCTGAAACATTTGATGTCTCGATTCCTTGATGGTTGTGAATCTGTTTTGGGTGCTGTTTTGCTAGCACTTTCTTCTTTCCCTTTCTACCACTCATTCCTACCTTTAGGTACAGTTTTATCACCTTTGTTGTTGTTGTTCCACCCTGGCTTCCAAGATGGATTAGCATTCGAAGTTCCTAACGGCTGCCTAGCTGCCCCTTTCCTCTTCAGCTATCTCTCTACCTTCATAGCCACATGCAACATGTCTTCCAACTCCACATAATGTTGCAACTCCACCACATTGGCAATTTTCCTATTCAACCCATTCAAGAATCGTGCCATGGTAGCCTCCCGATCCTCCACCACATTGGCCCTAATCATGAGTATTTCCATCTCCTTATGATAATCCTCTACACTTTTCGACCCTTGATATAGACCTTGCAATTTTGGATGGATCCCTTGGTAATAATGGCTAGGAACAAACCTCTTTCTCATCAATGATTTCAATTCCTCCCAAGTGCTGATTGGTCTTTCCCCACTCCTACGTTGTGAAGTAATCACTTGATCCCACCATGAAATTGCATAGTCACTGAACTCCAAAACTGCTAACTTCACCTTTTTCTCCTTCGAATAGTTATAACACTCGAAGATCATTTCAACCTTCCTTTCCCACTCCAGGTATGCCTCGGGATCACTCCTTCCTTTGAATGAAGGAACTGTCATTTTTATATTTCCCAAGTTTCCATCCAACTCCTCCCCGCGATCATGTCGACCTCCTGCTTCTCCAACCTATCTCTCACATCTCCAAACGCCCTTTCAAACCTCTGCACTAAATCCTCCATTGCATTGCTATTATTGCCTTGTCGGCTTGAGTTTGATTCTCCCCTTTCTGACATCCTAACACTAAAATTTTATTTTCCTGCCTCACCAAAAGTCACTCGGAACACACGCAAGGCTTTTACCCTCTATTAAGCTCACCTCTCTGCCTTTTACCACTCAATTCTTTCAACAATTGCTTCTAGGAACAATCAATGAACTCAATCAATCAATTCGTGTAGAATTCCCCAAATCGGATGTGACTCTATAATTGTAACAAAGGACTCGAAGAAAACTTTTAAAACTTGATTTGAATTGAAGGAATGGAATGATTCAATGTGTCCAAGTAGTTTAGAAACGATAATGAATAATAAAAGTTGGTATTTGACGAATCAATAATATTTAACAAGTTTTTTTTACTGTACGGATGAATAGTACCGTATGGATGAGCAGTAATTTTTTTTTAGATCCGAAAATTAATAACAAAACCAACAAAGAAAATGAAAACTGATTCGGGCGAAAATCGAGCCCAGAAACGAAATTTGAAGATTTTTGATGAAACTTTCGGATCAAAGAATCAAGAAAATCTTCTGGACACAAGAACACAAGGAATTGAAAAAAAAATAGGAAACAAAGGATATAACCTGATTAAATTGAAGCCAAAGCTCCGATACCAACTGATGTAAACCCCGTAGCAATGGAAACTACGAAACCCACAACGAGGTTGATGTGGAACCCAAGAACGCTAATACTAACCCGGTTTTGGA
>NW_019266201.1:376661-479234 GCF_002742605.1 Olea europaea var. sylvestris
AGGAAACATAATTATAATAATCTAACAAAATTTCTAAAATATTCGTCCAATATGGTAGGAGTTTGATTAAGAATGAAATTCTAATAAAATAAGGAAAAATGCGAAAAAAAGAAAAAATCGCGTCCAGAAATGAACCATGCGGTCGCATGGTTAAAACACGTGTGGTCGCATGGTAATAGAATTTCGGCCAATTGTAATCTCGGCCTCATGTTGTGTGGTCGCACCGTGCGGCTGCATGGTTACACTGCCCACTGTCGTCTTCGGCTGCTTGTAACGCATTGATCCATTTTGTTTCGGCCTTTGACTCGAACACGAAACTTGTCCCATTTTGAGTCCCGAACATGGTTCCATCAATAGTTTCTTGAACGAGCAATCCCATCACTTGTTTCACTTGCTTTCTCCTTGATCGTGTCATTGGTCCGCCATCGACTATCAACGGGTCTCGTCTCGCACTTGCCTTTGTCGAGCTCGACTCCTGGATCATATCAATGGGATTTTAGCCAAATTCCTTCATTTTGGCCTCCGAATAACTAATTTTCGTATTAATTATGTCAGGTTGAAGATGTGTTGAATAGAAAATTAACAAAGAAAAGCCGGACCAGGAGCAATTTCTTCATTTGTCGCGACTATGTCGAAATCGGTCGAAATTTGGCAGGTCGATTGGAAACGGCCCCAGAAATTGGAGTCGGGGCACAGACTCGGGATATCGAGATTTTAGCCAAATTCCTTTGTTCAGGCCTCCGAATAAATAATTTTCGTATTAATTATGTCAGGTTGAAGAAGTGTTGGACAGAAAATTAAAAAAGAAAAACCGCAACAGGGTCAATTTCGTCATTTGTCGCAACGGTGTCAGAATGGGCCGAAATTTGGCAAGTTGATTGGAAATGGCCCGAGAAATTAGACTCGGGGCACAGACCTGGGATCACGGGATTCTAGCCAAATTCCTTTGTTTAGGCCTCCGAATAATTAATTTCCTTATTAATTATGTCAGGTTGAAGAAGTGTTGGACAAAAAATTAAAAAAGAAAAACCGCACCAGGGGTAATTTCGTTATTTGTTGCGACGATGTCGGAATGGGCCGAATTCTGGCAAATTGATTGGAAATGGCCTGAATGATTGGACACGGGGCACAGACCCGAGAACACAGGATTTTAGCCAAATTTCTTCATTTAGGCCTCCGAATAATTAATTTCTGTATTAATTATGTCAGGTTGAAGATGTGCTGGACAGAAAATTAACAAAGAAAAGCCGCACCAGGGGCAATTTCGTCATTTGTCGCGACATTGTCGGAATGGGCCGAATTCTGGCAAATTGATTGGAAATGGCCTGAATGATTGGACACGGGGCACAGACCCGAGAACACAGGATTTTAGCCAAATTTCTTCATTTAGGCCTCCGTATAATTAATTATGTCAGGTTGAAGAAGTGTTGGACAAAAAATTAAAAAAGAAAAACTGCACCAGGGGCAATTTCGTCATTTGTCGCGACATTGTCGGAATGGGCCGAAATTTGGCAGGTTAATTGTAAACGGCCCCAGACATTGGAGTTGAGGTACAGACCCGGGGTCTGGGATTTTAGCCAAATTCCTTCATTTAGGCCTCCGAATAATTAATTTCCGTATTAATTATGTCAGGTTGAAGAAGTGCTGGATAGAAAATTAACAAAGAAAAATCGCACCAGGGAAAATTTTGTCATTTGTCGTGACGGTGTCGGAATGGGCCGAAATTTGGCAGGTTGATTGGAAACGGCCCCAGAAATTGGAGTCAAGGTACAAACTCGGGGTCACGGGATTTTAGCCAAATTCCTTCGTTTAGGCCTCCGAATAATTAATTTCCGTATTAATTATGTCAGGTTGAAGAAGTGCTGGACACAAAATTAACAAAGAAAAATCCTACCGGGGAAATTTCGTCATTTGTCGTGACGGTGTCGGAATGGGCCAAAATTTGACAGGTTGATTGGAAACAGCCCCAAAAATTGGAGTTGGGGCACAGACCCAGGATCATTGGATTTTAGCCGAATTCCATCGTTTAGGCCTTCGAAAAATTAATTTCCGTATTAATTATGTCAGGTTGAAGAAGTGTTGGACAGAAAATTAACAAAGAAAAACCGCACCAGGGGCAATTTCTTCATTTATCGCGATATTGTCAGAATGTGTCGAAATTTGGTAGTTTGATTGGAAAGGCCCCGAGAACTTGGAGTCGGGGCACAGACCCGGGATCACGGGATTTTAGCCAAATTCCTTCGTTTATGCCTCCATATAATTAATTATGTCAGGTTGAAGAAGTGTTGGACAAAAAATTAAAAAAAGAAAAACTGCACCAGGGGCAATTTCGCCATTTGTCGCGACGGTGTCGGAATGGGCCGAAATTTGGCAGGTTGATTGTAAACGGCCCTAGAAATTGGAGTTGGGGCACAGACCCAGTATCATGGGATTTTAGCCAAATTCCATCGTTTAGGCCTCCGAATAATTAATTTTCGTATTAATTATGTCAGGTTGAAGAAGTGTTGGACAGAAAATTAACAAAGAAAAACCACACCAGGGGCAATTTCGTCATTTGTCGCTACGGTGTCGAAAAGGGCCAAAATTTGGCAGGTTGATTGGAAACTACCCTAGAAATTGGACTCGGGGCACAAACCTGGGATCATGGGATTTTAGCCAAATTCCTTCATTTAGGCCTCAAAATAATTAATTTCCGTATTAATTATGTCAGGTTGGAGAAGTGTTGGACAAAAAATTAAAAAGGAAAAACCGCACCAGGGACAATTTCATCGTTTGTAGCGACGGTGTCGAAATGGGCCGAAATTTGCCAGGTTTATTGGAAACGGCCCGAGAAATTGGACTCAAAGCATAGACCCAGGATCTCGGGATTTTAGCCAAATTCCTTCGTTATGGCCTCCAAATAATTAATTTTCGTATTAATTATATCAGGTTAAAGATGTGTTGGACAGAAAATTAACAAAGAAAAGCCGTACCAGGGGCAATTTCATCATTTGTCGCGATGGTATCGGAATGGGTCGAAATTTGGCAGGTTAATTGGAAACGACTCCAGAAATTGGAGTTGAGGTACAGACTCGGGATCACGGGATTTTAGCCAAATTCCTTCGTTCAGGCCTCCGAATAATTATTTTCCGTGTTAATTATGTCAGGTTGAAGAAGTGTTGGACTGAAAATTAACAAAGAAAAACCGCACCAGGGGCAATTTCGTCATTTGTTGCGACGGTGTCGAAATGGGCTGAAATTTGGCAGGTTGATTGGAAACGGCCCGAGAAATTGGAGTCGAGGCAAGACCCGAGATCACAGGATTTTAGCCAAATTCCTTCGTTTAGGCCTCCGAATAATTAATTTTCGTATTAATTATGTCAGATTGAAGAAGTGTTGGACAGAAAAT
This sequence comes from Olea europaea var. sylvestris, assembly GCF_002742605.1. Taxonomy (NCBI): domain Eukaryota; kingdom Viridiplantae; phylum Streptophyta; class Magnoliopsida; order Lamiales; family Oleaceae; genus Olea; species Olea europaea. The sequence continues at coordinate 380,050 of NW_019266201.1, forward strand.
TAACAAAGAAAAACCGCACCAGGGGCAATTTCGTCATTTGTCGTAATGGTGTTAATTTCCGTATTAATTATGTCAGGTTGAAGATGTGTTGGATAGAAAATTAACAAAGAAAAACCGCACCAGGGGCAATTTTGTCATTTGTCGCGATGGTGTCGGAATGGGCCGAAATTTGGCAGGTTGATAGGAAACGGCCCGAGAAATTGGACTCGAGGCACAGACCCGGGATCACTAGATTTTAGCCAAATTCCTTCGTTCAGGCCTCCGAATAATTAATTTTCGTATTAATTATGTCAGGTTGAAGATGTGTTGGATAGAAAATTAACAAAGAAAAACCGCACCAGGGGCAATTTTGTCATTTGTCGCGATGGTGTCGGAATGGGCCGAAATTTGGCAGGTTGATAGGAAACGGCCCGAGAAATTGGACTCGAGGCACAGACCCGGGATCACTAGATTTTAGCCAAATTCCTTCGTTCAGGCCTCCGAATAATTAATTTTCGTATTAATTATGTCAGGTTGAAGATGTGTTGGATAGAAAATTAACAAAGAAAAGCTGCACCAGGGGCAATTTTGTCATTTGTCGCGATGGTGTCGGAGTGGGCCGAAATTTGGCAAGATGATTGGAAACGGCTCGAGAAATTGGTGTCGAGGCACAGACCTGGAATCACGAGATTTTAGACAAATTCCTTCGTTTAGGCCTCTGAATAATTAATTTTCGTATTAGTTACGTCAGGTTGAAGATGTGTTGGATAGAAAATTAACAAAGAAAAGCCGCACCAGGGGCAATTTCGTCATTTGTCGTAATGGTGTCCAAATGGGCCGGAATTTGGCAGGTTGATTGGAAACGGCCCCAAAAATTGGAGTCGGGGCACAAACCCAGGATCACGGGATTTTAGCTAAATTCCTTCATTTAGGTCTCCGAATAATTAATTTCCGTATTATTTATGTAAGGTTGAAGAAGTGTTGGATAGAAAATTAACAAAGAAAAACTGCACCAGGGGCAATTTTGTCATTTGTCGCGACGGTGTCGGAAAGGGCCAAAATTTGGTAGGTTGATTGGAAACAACGCTGAGAAATTGGACTCGGAACACAGACTCGGGATCACATGGTTTTAGCCAAATTCCTTCGTTTAGGCCTCCGAATAATTAATTTCCTATTAATTATGTCAAGTTGAAGAAGTGTTGGACAGAAAATTAACAAAGAAAAACCGGACCAGGGGCAATTTCGTCATTAGTCGCGACGGTGTCGGAAGGGCCAAAATTTGGCAGGTTGATTGGAAACGGCCCGTGAAATTGGACTCGGGGCACAGACCAGGAATCACGGGATTTTAGCCAAATTCCTTCGTTTTTACCTCCGAATAATTAATTTCCGTATTAATTATGTCAGGTTGAAGATGTGTTGAACAAAAAATTAACAAAGAAAAGCCACACCAGGGGCAATTTCATCATTTGTCGCGACTATGTCGGAATCGACCGAAATTTGGCAGGTTGATTGGAAACGGCCCCAGAAATTGGAGGCAAGGCACAGACCCGGGATATCAGGATTTTAGCCAAATTCCTTCGTTTAGGCCTCCGAATAATTAATTTTCATATTAATTATGTCAGGTTGAAGAAGTGTTGGACAGAAAATTAAAAAAGAAAAACCACAGCAGGGGCAATTTCGTCATTTGTCGAGACGGTGTCGTAATGGGCCGAAATTTGGCAGGTTGATTGGAAACGGCCCAAGAAATTCGACTCGGGTCATAGATACAGGATCACAGGATTTTAGCCAAATTCCTTCGTTTAGGCCTCCGAATAATTAATTTTCGTATTAATTATGTCAGGTTGAAGAAGTGTTGGACAAAAAATTAAAAAAGAAAAATCGCACCAGGGGCAATTTCGTCATTTGTTGCGACGGTGTCGGAATGGGCCGAAATTTGGCAGATTGATTAGAAATGGCCCGAGAAATTGGACACGGGGCACAGACCCGAGAACACTGGATTTTAGCCAAATTCCTTCGTTTTGGCCTCCGAATAATTAATTTCTGTATTAATTATATCAGGTTGAAGATGTGTTGGACAGAAAATTAACAAAGAAATGCCACACCAGGGACAATTTCTTCATTTATCACGACATTGTCGGAATGGGTTGAAATTCGGCAGGTTGACTGGAAACGGCCCGAGATATTAGAGTTGGGGCATAGACCCAGGATCACGGGATTTTAGCCAAATTCCTTCGTTTAGGCCTTCTTCTAATTAATTATGTCAGGTTAAGAGAAGTGTTGGACAAAAAATTAAAAAAGAAAAACTGCACCAGGGGCAATTTCGTCATTTTCGCGACGGTGTCGGAATGGGCCGAAATTTGGCAGATTGATTGTAAACAGCCCCAGAAATTGGAGTTAAGGCACAGACCCGAGATCATGGGATTTTAGCCAAATTCCATCGTTTAGGCCTCCGAATAATTAATTTTCGTATTAATTATGTTAGGTTGAAGAAGTGTTGGACAGAAAATTAACAAAGAAAAACCGCACCCGGGGCAATTTCGTCATTTGTCGCTACGGTGTCGGAAAGGGCCAAAATTTGGCAGGTTGATTGGAAACGGCCCAAGAAATTCGACTCGGGGTACAAACCCGGGATCACGGGATTTTAGCCAAATTTCTTCGTTTAGGCCTCCAAATAATTAATTTCCTTATTAATTATGTAAGGTTGGAGAAGTGTTGGACAAAATATTAAAAAAGAAAAACCACACCAAGGGAAATTTCATCATTTGTAGCAACGGTGTCGAAATGGGCCGAAATTTGGCAGGTTGATTGGAAACGGCCCGAGAAATTGGACTCGAAGCACAGACCCGGGATCTCGGGATTTTAGCCAAATTCCTTCGTTTTGGCCTCCGAAAAATTAATTTCTGTATTAATTATGTCAGGTTGAAGATGTATTGGATAGAAAATTAACAAAGAAAAGCCGCCCCTTGTGCAATTTTGTCATTTGTCGCGATGGTGTCGGACTGGGCCGAAATTTGGCAGGTTGATTGGAAACGGTCCCAAAAATTTGAGTCGGGGCATAGACTCGGGATCACGGGATTTTAGCCAAATTCCTTCGTTTAGGCCTCCGAATAATTATTTTTCGTGTTAATTATGTTAGGTTGAAGAAGTGTTGGGCAGAAAATTAACCGAGAAAAACAGCACCAGGGACAATTTCATCATTTGTTACGACAGTGTTGGAATGGGCCGTAATTTGGCAGGTTGGTTGGAAACGGCACGAGAAACTGGACTCGAGGCACAGACCCGGGATCACGAAATTTTAGACAAATTCCTTCATTTAGGCCTCCAAATAATTAATTTTCGTATTAATTATGTCAGATGGATAGAAAATTAAAAAAGAAAAACCGCACCATGGGCAATTTCGTCATTTGTCACGACGGTATCGGAATGGGCCGAAATTTCGCAGGTTGATTGGAAACGGTCCCAGAAACTGGAGTCGAGGCACAGACCCAGGGTTGTGGGATTTTAGCCAAATTCCTTCGTCTAGGCCTCCGAATAATTAATTTCCGTATTAATTATGTCAGATTGAAGAAGTGTTGGACAGAAAATTAACAAAGAAAAACTGCACCAGGGGCTATTTCGTCATTAGTCGTGACGTGTCAGAAAGGGTCAAAATTTAGGAGGTTGATTGGAAACGGCCCGAGAAATTGACTCGGGGTACAAACCCGAGATCACGGGATTTTAGCCATGTTCCTTTGTTTAGGCCTCCGAATAATTAATTTCCGTATTAATTATGTCAGGTTGGAGAAGTGTTGGACAAAAATTTAAAAAAGAAAAACCGCACCAAGGGTAATTTCATCATTTGTCGCGACGGTGTCGAAATGGGCCGAAATTTGGCAGATTGATTGGAAACGGCCCGAGAAATTTGACTCGAGGCAAAGACCCGGGATCACGGGATTTTAGCCAAATTCCTTTGTTTTAGCCTCCGAATCATTAATTTCCGTATTAATTATGTCAGGTTGAAGATGTGTTGGACAGAAAATTAACAAAGAAAAGCCGCACCAGGTGCAATTTCGTCATTTGTCGCGACGGTGTCAAAATGGGGCGAAATTTGGCAGGTTGATTGGAAACGGCCCGAGAAATTGGTCTCGGGGCACAAACTCGGGATCACGAGATTTTAGCCAAATTCCTTCAGTTAGGCCTCCGAATAATTAATTTTCGTATTAATTATGTCAGGTTGAAGAAGTGTTGGACAGAAAATTAAAAAAGAAAAGCCGCACCAAGGGCAATTTCGTCATTTCTCGCGACGGTGTCGGAATAGGCCGAATTTGGCAGGTTGATTGGAAACGGCCCCAGAAATTGAAGTCGGGACACAGACCAGGGATCATGGGATTTTACCCAAATTCCTTCGTTTAGGCATCCGAATAATTAATTTTCAAATTAATTATGTCAGGTTGAAGAAGTGTTAGATAGAAAATTAAAAAAGAAAAATCGTACCAGGGGTAATTACGTCATTTGTCGTGACGGTGTCGGAATGGGCTGAAATTTGGCGGGATGATTGGAAACGGCCCTAGAAATTGGAGTCGGGGTACAGACCCGGGATCACGGGATTTTAGCCAAACTCCTTCGTTTAGGCCTCAAAATAATTAATTTTCGTATCAATTATGTCAGGTTGAATATGTGTTAGGTAGAAACTTAACAAAGAAAACCTGCACCAGAGGTAATTTCGTCATTTATCGTGACAGTGTCGAAATGGGCCGAAATTTGGCAGTTTGATTGGAAACGTCCCCTTGAAATTGGAATGGGGGCACAAACCCGAGATCACGGGATTTTAGCCAAATTCCTTCGGTTAGGCCTCCAAATAATAAATTTTCATAATAATTATGTCTGGATGAAAAAGTGTTGGACAGAAAATTAACAAAGAAAAACTGCACCAAGGGCAATTTTGTCATTTGTCGTGACGGTGTTGGAATGGGCCGAAATTTGGCAGGTTGATTGGAAACGGCCCCAGATGTTGGAGTCGGGGCACAGACCCGGGATCACGGGATTTTAGCCAAATTCCTTCGTTTAGGCCTCCGAGTAATTAATTTTCATAATAATTATGTCAAGTTGAAGAAGTGTTGGACAGAAATTAAAAAAGAAAAACCGCACCAGGGGTAATTTCGTCATTTGTCGCGAAGGTGTCGGAATGGGCCGAAATTTGGGATGTTGATTGGAAATGGCCCTAGAAATAAAAGTCGGGGCACAGACCCGGCATCACGGGATATTAGCCAAATTCCTTCATTTTGGCCTCCGAATAATTAATTTTCGTATTGATTATGTCAGGTTGAAGATGTATTGGACAGAAAAGTAACAAAGAAAAGCCGCACCAGGGGTAATTTTGTCATTTGTCGCAATGGTGCCGGAATGGGCCAAAATTTGGCGAGTTGATTGGAAACGGCCCAAGAAATTGGAATCGGGGCACAGATCCGAAATCACGAGATTTTAGCCAAATTCCTTCATTTAGGCCTCCGAATAATAAATTTCCGTATTAGTTATGTCAGGTTGAAGATGTGTTGGACAGAAAATTAACAAAGAGAAGTTGCACCAGGGGCAATTTCGTCATTTGTCGCGACGGTGTTGGAATGGGCTAAAATTTGGCAGGTTGATTGGAAACGACCCCAGAAATTGAAGTCGGGGCACAGACTCGAGATCACGGGATTTTAGCCAAATTACTTCGTTTAGGCCTTCGAATAATTAATTTCCGTATTAAATATGTCAGGTTGAAGATGTGTTGTACATAATCTTAACAAAGAAAAGCCGCACTAGGGGTAATTTTGTCATTTGTCGCGACGGTGTCGGAATAGGCCGAAATTTGGCAGGTTGAGTGGAAATGGCCCGAGAAATTGGAGTCGGGGCATAGACCCGATATTACGGGATTTTAACCAAATTCTTTCGTTTAGGCCTCCGAATAATTAATTCCCGTATTAATTATGTCAGGTTGAAGAAGTGTTGGATAGAAAATTAACAACGCAAAATCGCACTAGGGGCAAATTCGTCATTTGTCGCGACGGTGTCGAAATGGGACGAAATTTGCTAGGTTGATTGGAAACGGCCCCAAAAATTGGAGTCGGGGCACAAATTCGGGATCACGGCAATTTAGCCAAATTCCTTCGTTTAGGCCTCTGAATAACTTATTTCTGTATTAAATATGTCAGGTTGAAGATGTGTTGGACAGAATCTTAACAAAGAAAGGCTGCACTAGGGGTAATTTTGTCATTTGTCGAGACGGTGCCGAAATTTGGCAGGTTGATTGGAAATGGCCCGAGAAATTAGAGTCGGGGAACAGATCCGGTATCACGTGATTTTAGCCAAATTCCTTGGTTTAGGCCTCCGAATAATTAATTTTCGTATTAATTATGTCTAGTTGAAGAAGTGTTGGACAGAAAATTAACAACGCAAAACCGCACCAGGGGCAATTTCGTCATTTGTCGCGACGGTGTCGGAATGGGCCAAAATTTGGCTGGTTGATTGGAAACGACCCGAGAAATTGGACGCAAGGCACAGACCCGGGATCAAGGGATTTTAGCCAAATTCCTTCGTTTAGGCCTCCGAATAATTAATTTCCATATTAATTAGGTCAGGTTGAAAATGTGTTGGACAGAAGATTAACAAAGAAAAGCCACACTAGGGGCAATTTCGTCCTTTGTAACGACGGTGTCGGAATGGGCCGAAATTTGGCAGGTTGATTGGAAACGGCCAGAGAAATTGAACACGGGGCATAGACCCGGGATCACGGGATTTTAGCCAAATTTCTCCGTTTAGGCCTTTGAATAATTATTTTCTTTATTAATTATGTCAGTTGAAGATGTGTTGGACAGAAAATTAACAAAGAAAAGCCGCACCCGGGGCAATTTCTTCATTTATCGCGATGTTGTCGGAATGGGCCAAAATTTGGCAGGTTGAATAGAAACGACCCGAGAAATTGGGGTCGAGGCACAGACCCAGGATCATGGGATTTTAGCCAAATTCCTTCATTTAGGCCTCCGAATAATTAATTTCCGTATTAATTATGTCGGGTTGAAGAAGTGTTGGACAAAAAATTAAAAAAGAAAAACTACACCAGGGGCAATTTCGTCATTTGTCGCGACGATGTCGGAATGGGTTGAAATTTGGCAAGTTGATTGTCAAAGGCCCCAGAAATTGGAGCCGGTGCACAAACCCGGGATCACGGGATTGTAGCCAAATTCCTTTGTTTTGGCCTTCGAATAATTAATTTTCGTATTGATTATGTCAGGTTGAAGATGTGTTGGACAGAAAATTAACAAAGAGAAGCCGCACCGGGGGTAGTTTCGTCATTTGTCGCGACGGTGTCGGAATGGGCCGAAATTTGGCAGGTTGATTGGAAACGGCCCCAGAAATTGGAGTCGGGGCACAGGCTCGGGATCATGAGATTTTAGTCAAATTCCATCATTTAGGCCTCCGAATAATTAATTTTCGTGTTAATTATGTCAGGTTGAAGAAGTGTAGGACAGAAAATTAAAAAAGAAAAATCGCAACAGGCGCAATTTCGTTATTTGTCGCGATGGTGTCGGAATTGACCAAAATTTGGCAGGTTGATTGGAAACGGCCCCAGAAATTGGAGTCAGGGCACAGACCCGGGATCACGGGAGCCTCCGAATAATTAATTTCCGCATTAATTATGTTAGGTTGAAGAAGTGCTGGACAGAAAATTAACAAAGAAAAATCGCACAGGGGCAATTTCGTAATTTGTCACGACGGTGTCGAAAAGGGCCAAAATTTGGCAGGTTGATTGGAAACAGCCCGAGAAATCAAACTCGAGGTGCAAACCTGATATCACGGGATTTTAGCCAAATTCCTTCGTTTACGTCTCCGAATAATTAATTTCCGTATTAATTATCTCAGGTTGGAGAAGTGTTGGACAAAAAAATTAAAAAAGAAAAACCGCTCCAGGGGCAATTTCAACATTTGTTGCGATGGTGTCAAAATGGGCCGAAATTTGGTAGGTTGATTGGAAACGACCACAGAAATTGGACTCGAGGCACAAACCCGAGATCACGGGATTTTAGCCAAATTCCTTCATTTAGGCCTCCAAATAATAAATTTTCGTATTAATTACGTCAGGTTGGAGAAGTGTTGGACAAAAAATTAAAAAAGAAAAACCGCACCTGGGAAAATTTCATCATTTGTCACAACGGTGTCGATATGGGCTGAAATTTGGCAGGTTGATTGGAAATGGCCCGAGAAATTGGACTCGAGGCACAGACCCGGGATCACGGGATTTTAGCCAAATTCCTTCATATTGGCCTCCGAATAATGAATTTCCGTATTAATTATGTCAGGTTGAAGATGTGTTGGACAGAAAATTAACAAAGAAAAGCCGCACCAGGGGCAATTTCATCATTTGTCGCGATGGTGTCTGAATGGACCAAAATTTGGCAGGTTGATTGAAAACGGCCCCAGAAATTGGAGTCGGGCCACAGACTCTGGATCACAGGATTTTAGTGAAATTCCTTCATTTAGGCCTCCGAATAATTAATTTTCGTATTAACTATGTCAGGTTGTCGAAGTGATGGATAGAAAATCAACAAAGAAAAACCACACCAAGGGAAATTTCGTCATTTGTCGCGACGGTGTCGGAATGGGCCGAAATTTAGAAAGTTGACTGGAATCGGCCCAAAAAATTGGAGTCGGGGCACAGACCCAGGATCACGGGATTTTGGCAAAATTCCTTCGTTTAGGCCTCCGACTAATTAATTTCCATATTAATTATGTCAGGTTGATGAAGTGTTGGACAAAAAATTGACAAAGAGAAACCGCACCAGGGGCAATTTTTTCATTTGTCGCGACGGTGTCGGAAAGGGCCAAAATTTGGCCGGTTGATTGGAAACAACCCCGAGAAATTGGACTCGGGGCACAGACCCGAGAGCACGGGATTTTAGCCAAATTCCTTCGTTTAGGCCTTCGAATAATTAATTTCCGTATTAATTATGTCTGGTTGGAGAAGTGTTAGACAAAAAATTAAAAAAGAAAAATTGCACCAGGGGCAATTTTGTCATTTTTCGTGACGGTGTCAGAATGCGCCAAAATTTGGCAGGTTGATTGGAAACCCCCGAAAAATTGGACTCGGGGCATAGACCTGGGATCACAACATTTTAGCCAAATTCCTACGTTTAGGCTTCCGAATAATTAATTTTCGTATTAAATATGTCAAGTTGAAGATGTGTTGGACAGAATCTTAACAAAGAAAAGCCGAACTAGGGGTAATTTCGTCATTTTTCGAGATGGTGTCGGAATGGGCCAAAATTTGGCAGGTTGAATGGAAAAGGCCCAAGAAATTGGAGTCGGGTCACAGACCCGGTATCATGGGATTTTAGCCAAATTCCTTCGTTTAGGCCTCCGAATAATTAATTTCCATATTAATTATGTCAGGTTGAAGAAGTGTTGGACAGAAAATTAACAACGCAAAACCACACTAGGGATAAATTCGTCATTTGTCACGACGGTGTCAGAATGGGCCGAAATTTGGCCGGTTGATAGGAAACAGCCCCAGAAATTGGAGTCGGGGCACAGACCTGGGATCATGGCATTTTAGCCAAATTCCTTCATTTTGGACTCCGAATAATTAATTTCCGTATTAAATATGTCAGGTTGAAGATGTGTTGGACAGAATCTCAACAAAGAAAAACCGCACTAGGGGTAATTTCATCATTTGTCGAGACGGTGTCGGAATGGACCGAAATTTGGTAGGTTGGTTGGAAACGGCCCGAGAAATTGGAATCGGGGCACAGACTCGGTATCACGGGATTTTAGACAAATTCCTTCGTTTAGGCCTCCGAATAATTAAATTTCGTATTAATTATGTTAGGTTGAAGATGTGTTGGACAGAAAATTAACAAATAAAAGCCGCACCAGGGACAATTTCGTCATTTATCGCAACGGTGTCGGATGGGCCGAAATTTAGGAGGCTGATTGGAAACGGCCAGAGAAATTGGACACGGGGCACAAACCGGGATCACGGGATTTTAGCCAAATTCCTACGTTTAGGCCTCCGAATAATTAATTTCTTTATTAATTATGTCAGTTGAAGATGTGTTGGACAGAAAATTAAGAAAGAAAAGCCGCACCTTGGGCAATTTCTTCATTTGTCGCGACGTTGTCGGAATGGGCCAAAATTTGTCAGGTTGATTGGAAACGACTCGAGAAATTGGAGTCGAGGCACAGACCTGGGATCATGGGATTTTAGCCAAATTCCTTCATTTAGGCCTCCGAATAATTAATTTCCGTATTTATTATGTCAGGTTGAAGAAGTGTTGGACAAAAAATTAAAAAAGAAAAACTACACTAGGGGCAATTTCGTCATTTGTCGCGACGATGTCGGAATGGGCCGAAATTTGGCAGGTTGATTGTAAACAGCCCCAGAAATTAGAGTCGGTGCACAGACTCGGGATCACGGGATTGTAGCCAAATTCCTTTGTTTTGGCCTCCGAATAATTAACTTTAGTATTGATTATGTCAGGTTGAAGATGTGTTGGACAGAAAATTAACAAAGAAAAGCTGCACCAGGGGTGGTTTCGTCATTTGTTGCGACGGTGTTGAAATGGGCCGAAATTTGGCAGGTTGATTGGAAACGGCCCCAGAAATTAGAGTCTGGGCACAGGCTCGGAATCACGAGATTTTAGTCAAATTCCTTCATTTAGGCCTCCGAATAATTAATTTTCGTGTTAATTATGTTAGGTTGAAGAAGTGTTGGACAGAAAATCAAAAAAAAAAATCGCAACAGGGGCAATTTCGTTATTTGTCGCGACGGTGTCGGAATGGACCGAATTTTGGCAGGTTGATTGGAAACGGCCCCAGAAATTGGAGTCGGGGCACAAACCCGAGATCACGGGAGCCTCCGAATAATTAATTTCCGTATTAATTATGTCAGGTTGAAGAAGTGTTGGACAGAAAATGAACAAAGAAAAATCGCACCAGGGGCAATTTCATAATTTGTCGCGACGGTGTCGGAAAGGGCTGAAATTTGGTAGGTTGATTGGAAACGGCCCGAGAAATCGGACTCGGGGTACAAACCCGATATCACAGGATTTTAGCCAAATTCCTTCATTTAGGCCTCCGAATAATTAATTTCCGTATTAATTATGTCAGTTGGAGAAGTGTTGGACAAAAAAATTAACAAAGAAAAACCGCTCCAGGGGCAATTTCATCATTTGTCGCGACGGTGTTGAAATGGGCCAAAATTTGGTAGGTTGATTGGAAACGGCCCCAGAAATCGGACTCGAGGCACAACCCCAAGATCACGGGATTTTAGCCAAATTCCATCATTTAGGCCTCCAAATAATAAATTTTCGTATTAATTACTTCAGTTTGGAGAAGTGTTGGACAAAAAATTAAAAAAGAAAAACCGCACCAGGGGAAATTTCATCATTTGGCGCGACGGTGTCGAAATGGGCTGAAATTTGGCAGGTTGATTGGAAACGGCCCGAGAAATCGGACTCGAGGCACAGACCCGAGATCACGGGATTTTAGCCAAATTCCTTCATTTTGGCCTCCGAATAATTAATTTCCGTATTAATTATGTCAGGTTGAAGATGTGTTGGACAGAAAATTAACAAAGAAAAACCGCTCCAGGGGCAATTTCATCATTTGGCGCGACGGTGTCGAAATGGGCTGAAATTCGGCAGGTTGATTGGAAACGGCCCCAGAAATTGGAGTCGGGCCACAGACTCGGGATCACGGGATTTTAGCAAAATTTCTTCGTTTAGGCCTCCCAAGAATTAATTTGCGTATTAATTATCTCAGGTTGTAGAAGTGATGGACAGAAAATTAACAAAAAAAAACCGCACCAAGGGAAATTTCGTCATTTGTCGCGACGGTGTCGGAATGGGCCGAAATTTGGAAAGTTGATTGGAAACAGCCCCAAAAATTGGAGTCGGGGCACAGACCCAGGATTACGGGATTTTAGCAAAATTCCTTCGTTTAGGCCTCCGAATAATTAATTTCCATATTAATTATGTCAGGTTGATGAAGTGTTGGATAGAAAATTGACAAAGGAAAACCGCACCAGGGGAAATTTTTTCATTTGTTGCAACGGTGTCGAAAAGGGCCGAAATTTGGCAGGTTGATTGGAAACAACCCCGAGAAATTGGACTCGGGGCACAGACCCGGGATCACCGGATTTTAGCCAAATTCCTTCGTTTAGGCCTTCAAATAATTAATTTCCGTATTAATTATGTCAAGTTGGAGAAGTGTTGGACAAAAAATTAAAAAAGAAAAATTGCACCAGGGGCAATTTTGTCATTTTTCGTGACGATGTCGAAATACGCCAAAATTTGGCAGGTTGATTGGAAATGACTCGAGAAATTGGACTAGGGGCACAGACAAGGGATCACGGAATTTTAGCTAAATTCCTTCGTTTTGGGCTCCGAATAATTTATTTTCGTATTAATTATGTCAGGTTGAAGATCTGTTGGACAGAAAATTTACAAAGAAATGCCGCACCAGGGGCAATTTCGTCATTTGTTGCGACTGTGTCGGAGTTGGCCTAAATTTGGCAGGATGACTGTAAACGGCCCCAGAAATTTGAGTTGGGGCACGGACCCGGGATATCAGAATTTTAGCCAAATTCCTTCGTTTAGGCCTCTGAATAATTAATTTTCGTATTAATTATGTCAGGTTGAAGAAGTGTTGGACAGAAAATTAAAAAAGAAAAACTGCACCAGGGGCAATTTCGTTATTTATCGCTACGGTGTCGGAATGAGCCGAAATTTGGCAGGTTGATTGGAAATGGCCCCTAAAATTGGAGTCGGGGCATAGACCCGGAATATTGGGAGTTTAGCCAAATTCCTTCCTTTAGGCCTCCAAATAATTAATTTCCATATTAATTATGTCGGGTTGAAGAAGTGTTGGACAGAAAATTAAAAAAGAAAATCCGCTGCAGGGGCAATTTCGTCATTCGTCGTAACGGTGTTGGAATGGGCGAAATTTAGCAGGTTGATTGGAAACGGCCAGAGAAATTGGAATCAGGGCACAGACCCGGGATCAAGGGATTTTAGCCAAATTCCTTCGTTTAGGCCTCCGAATAATTAATTTCCGTATTAATTATGTCAGGTTGAAGAAGTGTTGGACAAAAAGTTAAAAAAGAAAAATCGCACCTGGGGTAATTTCGTCATCTGTCGCGACAGTGTCGGAATGGGCCGAAATTTGGCAGGTTGATTGGAAACGGCCTGAGAAATTAGACACAGGGCACAGACCCGAGATCACAAAATTTTAGCCAAATTCCTTCGTTTAGGCCTCCGAATAATTAATTTCTGTATTAATTATGTTAGGGTGAAGATGTGTTGGACAGAAAATTAACAAAGAGAAGCCGCACCAGGTGCTATTTCTTCATTTGTCGCGACATTGTTGGAATGGGCCGAAATTTGGCAGGTTGATTGGAAACGGCCCCAAAAATTGGAGTCGGGGCACGGACCCAAGATCACGGGATTTTAGCCAAATTCCTTCGTTTAGGCCTCCGAATAATTAATTTTCGTATTAATTACGTCAGGTCGAAGAAGTGTTGGACAGAAAATTAGCAAGGAGAAATCGCACCAAGGGCAATTTTGTCATTTGTCGCGACAGTGTCGGAAAGGGCCGAAATTTGGCAGGTTGATTGGAAATGGCCCGAGAAATTGGACTCGGTGCATAGACCCGGGATCACGGGATTTTAGCCAAACTCCTTCGTTTAGGCCTACGAATAATTAATTTTCGTATTAATTATATCAGGTTGAAGATGTGTTGGACGGAAAATTAACAAAGAAAAGCTGCACCAGGGGCAATTTCGTCATTTGTCACGACGGTGTCGGAATGGGCCGAAATTCGGCAGGTTGATTGGAAACGACCCCAGAAATTGGAGTCAGGCCATAGACTCGGGATCATGGGATTTTAGCCAAATTCCTTAGTTTAGGCCTCCAAATAATTAATTTCCGTATAAATTATGTCAGGTTGAAGAAGTGTTGGACAGAAAATTAAAAAATAAAAACCGCACCAGGGAAAATTTCGTCATTTGTCGTGACGGTGTCGGAATGGGCCAAAAGTTGACAGGTTGATTGGAAACGGCCCCAGAAATTGGAGTCGGGCCATAGACTCGGGATCATGGGATTTTACCCAAATTCCTTCGTTTAGGCCTCCAAATAATTAATTTTCGTATTAATTATGTCAGGTTGAAGAAGTGTTGGACAAAATATTAACAAAGAAAAATCGCACCGGGCGAAATTTCGTCATTTGTCGTGACGGTGTCGGAATGGGCCGAAATTTGACAGGTTGATTGGAATCGGCCCCAAAAATTGGAGTCGGGGCACAGACCCAGGATAACGGGATTTTTGCCAAATTCCTTCGTTTAGGCCTCCGAATAATTAATTTTCGTACTAATTATGTCAGGTTGGAGAGTGTTGGGCAAAAAATTAAAAAAGAAAAACCACAACAGGGTCAATTTTTTCATTTATCATGACGGCGTCGGAATGGGCCGAAATTTGGCAAGTTGATTGGAAACGGCACTAGAAATTGGACTCGGGGCACAGAACATGGATCATGGGATTTTAGCCAAATTCCTTCGTTTTGGCCTCCGAATAATTAATTTTTGGATTAATTATGTCAGATTGTAGATGTGTTGGACAAAAAATTAACAAAGAAAAGTCGCACCACGGGTAATTTTGTCATTTATCGCGACTGTATCGGAATCGGCCGAAATTTGGCAGGTTGATAGGAAACGGCCCCAGAAATTGGAGTCGGGGCACAGACCCGGGACATCGGGATTTTAGCCAAATTCCTTCGTTTTGGCCTCCGAATAATTAATTTTCGTATTAATTATGTCAGGTTGAAGAGGTTGGACAGAAAATTAAAAAAGAAAAACTGCACCAGGGGCAATTTCGTTATTTATCGCGACGGTGTCGGAATGAGCCGAAATTTGGCAGGTTGATTGGAAACGGCCAGAGAAATTGGACTCAGGGCACAGACCCGGGATCAAGGGATGTTAGCCAAATTCCTTCGTTTAGGCCTCCGAATAATTAATTTCCGTACTAATTATGTCAGGTTGAAGAGGTTGGACAGAAAATTAAAAAAGAAAAGCCGCACCTGGGGTAATTTCGTCATTTGTCGCGATGGTGTCGGAATGGGCCGAAATTTAGCAGGTTGATTGGAAACGGCCAGAGAAATTGGACTCAGGGCACAGACCCGGGATCAAGGGATGTTAGCCAAATTCCTTCGTTTAGGCCTCCGAATAATTAATTTCCGTATTAATTATGTCAGGTTGAAGAAGTGTTGGACAAAAAATTAAAAAAGAAAAGCCGCACCTGGGGTAATTTCGTCATTTGTCGCGACAGTGTCGGAATGGGCTGAAATTTGGCAGGTTGATTGGAAACGACCTGAGAAATTGGACACAAGGCGCAGACCCGAGATCACGGAATTTTAGCCAAATTCCTTCGTTTAGGCCTCCGAATAATTAATTTCTGTATTAATTATGTTAGGGTGAAGATGTGTTGGACAAAAAATTAACAAAGAGAAGCTGCACCAGGGGCTATTTCTTCATTTGTCGCGACATTGTTGGAATGGGCCGAAATTTGGCAGGTTGATTGGAAACGGCTTGAAAAATTTGAGTCGGGGCACAGACACGGGATCACGGGATTTTAGCCAAATTCCTTCGTTTAGTCCTCCGTATAATTAATTATGTCAGGTTGAAGAAGTGTTGGACAAAAAATTAAAAAAGAAAAACTGCACTAGGGGCAATTTCGTCATTCGTCGTGACGGTGTCGAAATGGGCCAAAATTTGGCAAGTTGATTGTAATCGGCCCCAAAAATTGAAGTCGGGGTAGAGACCCGGGATCACGGGATTTTAGCCAAATTCCTTGATTTAGGCCTCCGAATAATTAGTTTTCGTATAAATTATGTCAGGTGGAAGACGTGTTGGACATAAAATTAACAAAGAAAAACCGCACCAAGGGCAATTTTGTCATTTGTCTCTACGGCCCCGGAAAGGGCCAAAACATCGCAAGTTGATCGAAAACGGCTCGAGAAATCAGACTCGAGGCACAAACCCGGGATCACGGAAATTTAGCCAAATTCCTTCATTTAGGCCTCCGAATAATTAATTTCCGTATTAATTATATCAGGTTGGAGAAGTGTTGGACAAAAAATTGAAAAAGAAAAACTGCACCAGGGGCAATTTCATCATTTGTCGCGAATGTGTCGAAATGGGCCGAAGTTTGGCAGGTTGATTGGAAAAGGACCGAGAAATTGGACTCGAGGCATAGACTCGGGATCACGGGATTTCAGCCAAATTCCTTCGTTTTGGCCTCCGAATAATTATTTTCCGTATTAATTATGTCAGGTTGAAGATGTGTTGGACAGAAAATTAACACAGAAAAACCGCAACAAGGGAAATTTCGTCATTTGTCGCGACGGTGTCGGAATGGGCCGAAATTTTACAGGTTGATCAAAAACGGTCTCAGAAATCGGAGTCGGGCCACAGACCCAGGATCATGGGATTTTAGCCAAATTCCTTCGTTTAGGCCTCCGAATAATTAATTTCCGTATTAATTATGTCAGGTTGGAGAAGTGTTGGGCAAAAAATTAAAAAACAAAAACTGCAAGAGGGGCAATTTTGTCATTTCTCATGACGGTGTCGGAATAGGCCAAAATTTAGTAGGTTGATTGGAAACAGCCCTCCAAATTGGACTCAGGGTACAGACCCAGGATCACGGGATTATAGCCAAATTCCTTCATTTTGGCCTCCGAATAATTAATTTTCAGATTAATTATGTCAGGTTGAAGATGTGTTGGACAAAAAATTAAGAAAGAAAAGTTGCACCACGGGCAATTTCGTCATTTGTCACGACTGTGTCGGAATTGGCCGAAATTTGGCAGGTTGATTGGAAACGGCTCTAGAAATTGGAGTCGGGGCACAGACCCGGGATATCAGTATTTTAGCCAAATTCCTTCGTTTAGGCCTCCGAATAATTAATTTCCGTATTAATTATGTCAAGTTGAAGAAGTGTAAGACAGAAAATTAAAAAAGAAAAATTGCAGCTGGGGCAATTTCGTCATTTGTCGCGACGGTGTCGGAATGGGCCGAAATTTGGCAGGTAGATTGTAAACGGCCCGAGAAATTGGACTCGGGGCACAGACCCGGGATCACGAGATTTTAGCCAAATTCCTTCGTTTAGGCCTCCGAATAATTAATTTCTGTATTAATATGTCAGATTGAGGTAATGTTGGACAAAAAATTAAAAAAGAAAATGCGGCAGCAGGGGCAATTTCGTCATTTGTCACGACGTTGTCGGAATGGGCCGAAATTTTGCAGGTTGATTGGAAACGGCCCGAGAAATTCGACACGGGGCACAGACCCGAGATCACGGGGTTTTAGCCAAATTCCTTCATTTAGGCCTCCGAATAATTAATTTCTATATTAATTATGTCAGGTTGAAGATGTGTTTTACAAAAAATTAACAAAGAAAAGCCGCACCAGGGGAAAGTTCTTCATTTGTCGCGACGTTGTCGGAATGGGCCGAAATTTGGCAGGTTGATTGGAAATGGCCCGAGAAATTGGATTCGGGGCACAGACCCGGGATCATAGGATTTTAGCCAAACTCCTTCGTTTAGGCCTCCGTATAATTAATTATGTCAGGTTGAAGAAGTGTTGGACAAAAAATTAAAAAAGAAAAATGGCACCAGGGGCAATTTCGTCATTTGTCGCGACGGTGTCGGAATGGGCCGAAATTTGGCAGGTTGATTGTAAACGACCCCAGAAATTGGAGTCAGGGCACAGACCCGGGATCACGGGATTTTAGCCAAATTCCTTCGTTTAGGCCTCCGAATAATTAATTTCCGTATTAATTATGTCAGGTCAAAGAAGTGTTGGACAGAAAATTAACTAAGAAAAATCGCACCAGGGGCAATTTCGTCATTTCTCGCGACGGTGTCAGAAAGGGCCGAAATTCGGCAGGTTGATTGGAAACGGCCCGAGAAATTGGACTCGGGGCACAAACCCAGGATCACGACGATTTTAGCCAAATTCCTTCGTTTAGGCCTCCGAATAATTAATTTCCGTGTTAATTATGTCAGGTTTAAGACGTCTTTAACAAAGAAAAATTGCACCAGGGGCAATTTCATCATTTGTCGCGATGGTGTCAGAGTGGGCCGAAATTCGGCAAGTTAATTGGAGGCAGCCCGAGAAATTGGACTCGAGGGACAGACCCAGGATCATGGGATTTAACCCAAATTCCTTCGGTTTGGCCTCCGAATAATTAATATCCGTATTAATTATGTCAGGTTGAAGATGTGTTGGACAGAAAATTAACAAATAAAAGTCGCACCAGGGGCAATGTCGTCATTTGTCGCGACGGTGTCGAAATGGGCCGAAATTTGGCAGGTTGATTGGAAACGGCCCGAGAAATTCGACACGGGGCATAGACTCGGGATCACGGGATTTTAGCCAAATTCCTTCGTTTAGGCCTCCGAATAATTAATTTCTGTATTAATTGTGTCAGGTTGAAGATGTGTTTGACAGAAAATTAACAAAGAAAAGTTGCACCAGGGGCAATTTCTTCATTTGTCGCGACATTGTCGGAATGGGTAGAAATTTGGCAGGCTGATTGGAAACGGTCTGAGAAATTGGAGTCGGGGCACAGACCCAGGATTACGAGATTTTAGCCAAATTCTTTCGTTTGGGCCTCCGTGTAATTAATTATGTCAGGTTGAAGAAGTGTTGTATAAAAAATTAAAAAAGAAAAAGGGCACCACGGGTAATTTAGTCATTTGTCGCGACGGTGTCGGAATGGGCCGAAATTTGGCAGGTTGATTGTAAACGACCCCATAAATTGGAGTCGGGGCACAGACTCAGGATCACGGGATTTTAGCCAAATTCCTTCGTTTAGGCCTCCGAATAATTAATTTTCGTATTAATTATGTCAGGTTGAAGAAGTTTTGGAAACCTGGGATCACGAGATTTTAGCCAAATTCCTTCGTGTAGGCCTCCGAATAATTAATTTTCGTATTAATTATGTCAGGTTGAAGAAGTTTTGGAAACCTGGGATCACGAGATTTTAGCCAAATTCCTTCGTGTAGGCCTCCGAATAATTAATTTTCGTATTAATTATGTCAGGTTGAAGAAGTTTTGGAAACCTGGGATCACGAGATTTTAGCCAAATTCCTTCGTGTAGGCCTCCGAATAATTAATTTTCGTATTAATTATGTCAGGTTGAAGAAGTTTTGGAAACCTGGGATCACGAGATTTTAGCCAAATTCCTTCGTGTAGGCCTCCGAATAATTAATTTTCGTATTAATTATGTCAGGTTGAAGAAGTTTTGGAAACCTGGGATCACGAGATTTTAGCCAAATTCCTTCGTGTAGGCCTCCGAATAATTAATTTTCGTATTAATTATGTCAGGTTTCAGAAGTGTTGGACAGAAAAATAACAAAGAAAAGCCGCACTAGGGGCAATTTCTTCATTTGTCACGACGGTGTCGGAATGGGCCAAATTTTGGCAGGTTAATTGGAGACGGCCCCAGAAATTGGAGTCAGGGCATAGACTCGGGATCTCAGGATTTTAGCCAAATTCCTTCGTTTAGGACTTCGAATAATTAATTTTCGTGTTAATTATGTCAGGTTTAAGAATTGTTGGACAGAAAATTAACAAAGAAAAACCGCACCAGGGGCAATTTCGTCATTTCTCACTACGGCGTCAGAAAGAGCCGAAATTTAGCTGGTTGATTTGAGACGGCCCGAGAAATTGGACTCGGGGCACAAACCCGGGATCAGGGGATTTTAGCCAAATTCCTTCGTTTATGCCTCCGAGTAATTAATTTCAGTATTAATTATGTCAGGTTGGAGAAGTGTTGGACAAAAAATTAAAAAAGAAAAACCGCACCAGGGGCAATTTCATCATTTGTAGCGACGGTGTCGAAATGGGCTGAAATTTGGCCGATTGATTGGAAACGGCCCGAGAAATTGGACACGAGGCACTGACTCGAGATCACGGGATTTTAGCCAAATTCCTTCGTTTTGGCCTCCGAATAATTAATTTTCGTATTAATTATGTCAGGTTGAAGATGTGTTGGATAGAAAATTAACAAAGAAAAGCCGCACCAGGGGCAATATCTTCATTTGTCGCGACGGTGTCAGAATGGGCCAAAATTTGGCAAGTTGATTGGAGAAGGCCTCAGAAATTGGGGTCGGGGCACAGACTCGGGATCTTGGGATTTTAGCCAAATTCCTTCGTTTAGGCCTCCGAATATTTAATTTTCGTGTTAATTATGTCAAGTTTAAGAAGCATTGGACAGAAAATTAACAATGAAAAGCCGCACCAGGGGCAATTTCGTCATTTGTCGTGACGGTGTTGGAATGGGCCGAAATTTGGCAGATTGATTGGAAACGGCTCCAGAAATTGGAGTCGGGGCACAGACTCGAGATCATGGGTTTTTAGCCAAATTCCTTCGTTTAGGCCTCCGAATAATTAATTTTCGTGTTAATTATATCAGGTTTAAGAAGTGTTGGACAGAAAATTAACAAAGAAAAACCGCACCAGGTGCAATTTCGTAATTTGTCATGACGGTGTCGGAATGGGCCGAAATTTGGCTCGTTGATTGGAAACGGCCCGAGAAATTGAAATCAGGGCACGGACCCGGAATCACAGGATTTTAGCCAAATCCCTTCCTTTAGGCCTCCGAATAATTAATTTTCGTGTCAGTTTTGTCAGGTTGAAGATGTGTTGGACAGAAAATTAACAAAGAAAAGCCGCACTAGGGGCAATTTCGTCATTTGTCACGATGGTGTCGGAATGGGCCGAAATTTGGCAGGTTGATTGGAAGCGGCCCCAAAAATTGGAGTCGGGGCATAGACCCAGGATCCCGAGATTTTAGCCAAATTCCTTCGTTTAGGCCTCCGAATAATTAATTTCTGTATTAATTATGTCAGGTTGAAGAAGTTTTGGACAAAAAATTAACAAAGTAATATCGCACCAGAGGCAATTTTATCATTTGTCATGACGGTGTCGGAAAGGGCCGAAATTTGGCAGGTTGATTGGAAGCAACCCGAGAAATTGGACTCGGAACACAGACTCGGGATCATAGGATTTTAGCCAAATTCCTTCGTTTAGGCCTTCGAATAATTAATTTCCGTATTAATTATGTCAGGTTGGAGAAGTGTTGGACAAAAAATTAGAAAAGAAAAACTACACCAAAGGCAATTTTGTCATTTGTCATGACGGTGTCGGAATTGGTCAAAATTTGGCAGGTTGATTGGAAACGGCCCGAGAAATTGGACTCGGGGCACAGACCAGGGATAACGGGATTTTAGCCAAATTCCTTCGTTTTGGACTTCGAATAATTAATTTCTGTATTAATTGTGTCATGTTGAAGATGTGTTGGACAGAAAATTAACAAAGAAGAGTCGCACCAGGGTCAATTTTGTCATTTGTCGCAACTGTGTCAAAATAGGCCAAAATTTGTTAGGTTGATTGGAAACGGCCCCTGAAATTGGAGTCGGGGAACAAACCCGGGATATCGGGATTTTAGCCAAATTCCTTCGTTTAAGCCTCCGAATAATTAATTTCCATATTAATTATGTCAGGTTGAAGAGGTGTTGGACAAAAATTTGAAAAAGAAAACCGCAGCAGGGTCAATTTCATCATTTGTCGCGGCGATGTCGGAATGGACCGAAATTTGGCAGGTTGATTGGAAACGGCCCGAGAAATTGGACTCGGGGCACAAACCCAGGATCATGAGATTCTAGCCAAATTCCTTCCTTTAGGCCTCTGAATAATTAATTTCCGTTTTAATTATGTCAGGTTGAAGAAGTATTGGACAAAAAATTAAAAAAGAAAAATCGCACCAGGGGCAATTTCGTCATCTGTCGCGACGGTGTCGGAATGGGCCGAAATTTGGCAGGATGATTGCAAACTGCCCGAGAAATTGGACACATGGCACAGACCCGGGATCACCGGAGTTTAGCCAAATTCCTTCGTTTAGGCCTCCGAATAATTAATTTCCGTATTAATTATGTCAGGTTGATGATGTGTTGGATAGAAAATTAACAAAGAAAAGCCGCACCAGGGGCAATTTCTTCATTTGTCGCGACATTGTCGGAATGGGCCAAAATTTGGCAGGTTGATTGGAAACGGCCTGAGAAATTGGAGTCGGGGCACAGACCCGGGATCACAGGATTTTAGCCAAATTCCTTCATTTAGGCCTCCGTATAATTAATTATGTCAGGTTGAAGAAGTGTTGGACAAAAAATTAAAAAAGAAAAACTGCACCAGGGGCAATTTCGTCATTCATCGCGACGGTGTCGGAACGGGCCGAAATTTGGCAGGCTGAATGTAAACGGCCCCAAAAATTAGAGAAGGGCACGGACCCGGGATCATGGGATTTTAGCCAAATTCATTAGTTTTGGCCTCTGAATAATTAATTTCCGTATTAATTATGTCAGGTTGAAGAAGTGTTAGACAAAAAATTAACAACGAAAAATCGCACCGGGTGCAATTTCGTCATTTTTCACTACGGTGTCAGAATGGGCTGAAATTTGGCAGGTTGATTGGAAATGGCCTGAGAAATTGGACTCGGGGCACAGACCTGCGATCACGGGATTTTAGCCAAATTCCTTAGTTTAGGCCTCCGAATAATTAATTTCCGTATTAATTATGTCAGGTTGAAGAAGTGTTGAACAAAAAATGAAAAAAAGAAAATCCGCACCAGGGGCAATTTCGTCATCCGTCGCGACAGTGTCGAAATGTACCGAAATTTGGCAGGTTGATTGGAAACGGCCAGAGAAATTGGACATGGGGCACAGACCCGGGATCACCGGATTTTAGCCAAATTCCTTCGTTTAGGCCTCCGAATAATTAATTTTTGTATTAATTATGTTAGGTTGAAGATGTGTTGGACAGAAAATTAACAAAGAAACGTCGCACCAGGGGCAATTTCTTCATTTGTCGCGACATTGTCGGAATGGGCCGAAATTTGGCGGTTTGATTGGAAACGGCCCGAGAAATTGGAGTCAGCGCACAGACCCGGGATCACTGGATTTTAGCCAAATTCCTTCGTTTAGGCCTCCGTATAATTAATTATGTCAGGTTGAAGAAGTGTTGGACAAAAAATTAAAAAAGAAAAACTGCACCAAGGGCAATTTCGTCATTCATCGCGACGGTGTCGAAATGGGCCGAAATTTGACAGGTTGATTGTAAACGGCCCCAAAAATTGGAGTTGGGTCACAGACCCGGGATCACGGGATTTTAGCCAAATTCCTTCGTTTAGGCATCCGAATAATTAATTTTCGTATTAATTATGTCAGGTTGATGAAGTGTTGGACAGAAAATTAACTAAGAAAAACCGCACCAGGGGCAATTTCGACATTTGTCGCTACGGTGTCGAAAAGGGCCGAAATTTGGCAGGTTGATTGGAAACGGCCCGAGAAATTGGACTCAGGGCACAAACACGGGATCACGGGATTTTAGTCAAATTCCTTCGTTTAGGCCTCCGAATAATTAATTTCCGTATTAATTATGTCAGGTTGGAGAAGTGTCGGAAAAAAAATTAAAAAAGAAAAACCGCACCAGGGGCAATTTTCGTCTTTTGTAGCGATGGTGTCGAAATGGTCCGAAATTTGGCAAGTTGATTGGAAACGACCCGAGAACTTGGACTCGATGCACAGACCCAGGATCTCGAGATTTTGTCAAATTCCTTCATTTTGGCCTCCGAATAATTAATTTCCCTATTAATTATGTCAGGTTGAAGATGTGTCGGACAGAAAATTAACAAAGAAAAGCCGCACCAGGTGGAATTTCGTCATTTTTCGTGACGGTGTCGAAATGGGACAAAATTTGGCAGGTTCATTGGAAACGGCCCCAGAAATTGGAGTCGGGACACAGACTCGAGATCACAAGATTTTAGCCAAATTCCTTCGTTTAGGCTTTCGAATAATTATTTTCCGTGTTAATTACGTCAGGCTGAAGAAGTGTTGGATCGAAAATTAACAAAGAAAAACCGCACTAGGGGCAATTTCGTCATATGTCGCGATGGTGTCGGAATGGGCCGAAATTTGGCAGGTCGATTCGAAACGACCCTAGAAATTTGTCTCGAGGCACAAACCCGGGACCACGGGATTTTAGCCAAATTCCTTCGTTTAGGCCTCCGAATAATTAATTTTCATATTAATTATTTCAGGTTTAAGATGAGTTGGACAGAAAGTTAACAAAGAAAAGCCACACCAGGGGCAATTTTGTCATTTGTAACGAAGGTGTTGGAATGGGTCGAAATTTGGCAGGTTGATCGGAAACGGCCCCTGAAATTGGAGTCGGGGCACAGACCCGGGATCACGGGATTTTAGCCAAATTGCTTCGTTTAGGCCTCCAAATAATTAATTTTCGTATTAATTATTTCAGGTTTAAGATGAGTTGGACAGAAAGTTAACAAAGAAAAGCCACACCAGGGGCAATTTTGTCATTTGTAACGAAGGTGTTGGAATGGGTCGAAATTTGGCAGGTTGATCGGAAATGGCCACTGAAATTGGAGTCGGGGCACAGACCCGGGATCACGGGATTTTAGCCAAATTGCTTCGTTTAGGCCTCCAAATAATTAATTTTCGTATTAATTATGTTAAGTTGACGAGGTGTTGGCCAGAAAACTAAAAAAGAAAAACCGCACTAGGGGCAATTTCATCATTTGTCGCAACGGTGTCGGAATGGGCCGAAATTCGGCAGGTTGATTGGAAACGGCCCGAGAAATTGGACTCGGGGCACAGACCCGGGATTATGGGATTTTAGCCAAATTCCTTCGTTTAGGCCTCCGAATAATTAATTTTCGTATTAATTATGTCAATTTGAAGATGTGTTGGATAGAAACTTAACAAAGAAAAGCCGCACCAGAGGCAATTTCGTAATTTGTCGCGACCGTCTCGGAATGGGTCGATATTGGGCAAGTTGATTGGAAACAGACCCAGAGAATTGGAGTTGGGGCACAGACCCGGGATCGCATAATTTTAGCCAAATTCATTCGTTTAGGACTCTGAATAATTAATTTTCGGAATAACTATGTCAAGTTGAAGAAGTTCTGGACAGAAAATTAACAAAGAAAAAAATCACACCAGGGGCAATTTTGTCATTTGTCACGACGGTGTCAGAATGGGCCGAAATTTGGCAAGTTGATTGAAAACGGGCTCGAAAATTGGAGTCGGGGCAAAGACCCGGGATCACAGGATTTTAGCCAAATTCCTTCGTTTAGGCCTTCGAATAATTAATTTCCGTATTAATTATGTCCGGTTGAAGAAGTGTTGGACAGAAAATTAACAAAGAAAAATGGCACCAGGGACAATTTCGTCATTTGTCGCTACGGCCTTGGAAAGGGCCAAAATTTGGCAGGTTGATTGGAAACGGCCCGAGAAATTGGACTCCGGGCACAAACTCGGGATCACGGGATTTTAGCCTAATTCCTTCGTTTAGGGAATAATTAATTTCCGTATTAATTATGTCAGGTTGGAGAAGTGTCGGAAAAAAAATTAAAAAAGAAAAACCGCACCGGGGGCAATTTCATCTTTTGTAGCGACAGTGTCGAAATGGGCCAAATTTGGCCGGTTGATTGGAAACGGTCCTAGAACTTGGACTCGACGCACAGACCTGGGATCTCGAGATTTTGTCAAATTCCTTCGTTTTGGCCTCCGACTAATTAATTTCCCTATTAATTATGTCAGGTTGAAGATGTGTCAGACAGAAAATTAACAAAGAAAAGCCGCACCAGGTGCAATTTCGTCATTTTTTGTGATGGTGTCGGAATGGAACGAAATTTGGCAGGTTGATTGAAAACGGCCTCAGAAATAGGAGCCGGGACACAGACTCGAGATCACAAGATTTTAGCCAAATTCCTTCGTTTAGGCCTTCGAATAATTATTTTCCATGTTAATTACGTCAGGCTGAAGAAGTGTTGGACCGAAAATTAACAAAGAAAAACAGCAATAGGGGCAATTTCGTCATATGTCGCGACGGTGTCGGAATGGGCCGAAATTTGGCATGTTGATTCGAAACGGCCCGAGAAATTCGACTCAAGGCACAGACCCGGGATCACGGGATTTTAGCTGAATTCCTTCGTTTAGGCCCCCAAATAATTAATTTTCGTATTAATTATGTCAGGTTTAAGATGTGTTGGACAGAAAGTTAACAAAGAAAAGCCGCTCCAGGGGCAATTTCGTCATTTGTAACGAAGGTGTCGGAATGGGTCAAAATTTGGCAGGTTGATTGGAAACGGCCCCTGAAATTGGAGTCGGGGCACAGACTGGAGATCACAGGATTTTAGCCAAATTCCTTCGTTGAGGCCTCCAAATAATTAATTTTCATATTAATTATGTCAAGTTGACGAGGTGTTGAACATAAAACTAAAAAAGAAAAATCGCACCAGGGGCTATTTCGTCATTTGTCGCAACGGTGTCGGAATGGGCCGAAATTTGGCAGGTTGATTGGAAACGGCCCGAGAAATTAGACTCGGGGCACAGACCCGGGATCATGGGATTTTAGCCAAATTCCTTCGTTTAGGCCTCCGAATAATTAATTTTCGTATTAATTATGTCAGTTTGAAGATGTGTAGGATAGAAACTTAACAAAGAAAAGCCGCACCAGAGGCAATTTCATAATTTGTCGCGACCGTCTCGAAATGGGCCGATATTTGGCAGGTTGATTGGAAACAGCCCCAGAAATTGGAGTCGGGGCACAGACCCAGGATCACTTGATTTTAACCAAATTCATTCGTTTAGGCCTCTGAATAATTAATTTTCGTAATAACTATGTCAGGTTGAAGAAGTGTTGGACAGAAAATTAACAAAGGAAAATCGCACCCAGGGCAATTTCGTCATTTGTCGCGACGGTGTCGGAATGGTCCGAAATTTGGCAGGTTGATTGAAAACGGGCTAGGAAATTAGAGTCGGGGCACAGACCCGGGATCAGTGGATATAAGCCAAATTCCTTCGTTTAGGCCTTCAATAATTAATTTCCATATTAATTATGTCAGGTTGAAGAAGTGTTGGACAGGAAATTAACAAAGAAAAATCGCACCAGGGGCAATTTCGTAATTTGTCACTACGGTCTCGAAAAGGGCCAAAATTTGGCAGGTTGATTGGAAACGGCCTGAGAAATTGGACTCGGGGCACAAATCCTGGATCACGGGATTTTAGCCAAATTCCTTCGTTTAGGACTCTGAATAATTAATTTTCGTATTAATTATGTCAGTTTGAAGATGTGTTGGATAGAAACTTAACAAAGAAAAGCCGCCCCAGAGGCAATTTCGAAATTTAGCAGGTTGATTGGAAACTGCCCCAGAAATTAGAGTAGGGGCACAAGCCCGGGATCACATTATTTTAGCCAAGTTCATTCGTTTTGGCCACCGAATAATTAATTTTCATAATAACTATGTCAGGTTGAAGAAGTGTTGGACAGAAAATTAACAAAGAAAAATTACACCAGGGGCAATTTCGTCATTTGTCGCGACGGTGTCAAAATGGGCCGAAATTTGGCAGGTTGATTGGAAACGACCCCAGAAATTGGAGTCGGGGCACAAACCCGGGATCACGGGATTTTAGGCAAATCCCTTTGTTTAGGCCTCCGAAAAATTAATTTCCGTATTAATTATGTCAAGTTGAAGAAGTGTTGGACAGAAAATTAACAAAGAAAAATCGCACCAGGGGCAATTTCGTCATTTGTCACGACAGTGTCGAAATTTGGCAGGTTGATTGGAAATGGCCCGAGAAATTGGACTCGGGATGCAATCCCGGGATCAAGGGATTTTAGCCAAATTCCTTCGTTTAGGCCTCCGAATAATTAATTTCCGTATTAATTATGTCAAGTTGAAGAAGTGTTGGACAAAAAATCAAAAAAGAAAAATTTCACAAGGGGCAATTTCGTCATTTGTCGCGACGATGTCGGAATGGGCCAAAATTTGGCAGGTTGATTGGAAATGGCTCGAGAAATTGGACTCCGGGCACAGACCCGGGATCTCGGGTTTTTACCCAAATTCCTTCGTTTAGGCCTTCGAATAATTAATTTTCGTATTAATTATGTGAGGTTGAAGATTTCTTGGACAGAAAATTAACAAAGAAAAGCCGGACCGGGGGCAATTTCGTCATTTGTCGCGACGGAGTCGGAATGGCCCGAACTTTGGCCGGTTGATTGGAAATGGCCCCAGAAATTGGAGTTGAGGCACAGAACCGGGATCACAGGATTTTAGCCAAATTCCTTCGTTTAGGCTTCCGAATAATTAATTTCCCGAATAATTATATCAGGTTGAAGAAGTGTTAGACTGAAAATTAACAAAGAAAAACCACATCAGGGGCAATTTCGTCATATGTCGCGACAGTGTCGGAATGGGCAGAAATTTGGTAGGTTGATTGGAAACGGCCCCAGAAATAAAAGTCGAGGCACAGACCCGGGATCTTGGGATTTTAGCCAATTTCCTTCGTTTAGGCTTACGAATAATTAATTTCCTTATTAATTATGTCAGGATGAAGAAGTGCTGGAAAGAAACTAAAAAAAGAAAAATCGCACCATGGGCAATTTCGACATTTGTCGCGACGGTGTTGGAATGGGCCGAAATTTGGCAGGTTGATTGGAAACGACCCGAGATATTGGCCTCGGGGTATAGACCCGGGATCACGGGATTGTAGCCACGTTCCTTTGTTTAGGCCTCCGAATAATTAATTTTGGTATTAATTATTTCAGTTTGAAGAAGTGTTGGACAAAAAATAAAAAAAGAAAAACTGGACCAATGGCAATTTCGTCATTTGTCGCGACGGTGTCGAAATGGGCCGAAATTTGGCAGGCTGATTGGAAACGGCCCTAGAAATTGGACTCGAGGCATAGACCCCAGATCACGCGATTTTAGCCAAATTCCTTCGTTTAGGCCTCTGAATAATTAATTTCCGTATTAATTATGTCAGGTTGAGGATTTGTTGGACAGAAAATTAACAAAGAAAAGCCGCACTAGGGACGATTTCGTCATTTGTTACGACGGTGTTGGAATGGACCGAAATTTGGCAAGTTGTTTGGAAACGGCCCTAGAAACTGAAGTCGGGGCACAGACCCGGGATCACGGGATTTTAGCCAAATTCCCTCATTTAGGCCTCCAAATAATTATTTTCGTATTAATTATGTGAGGTTGAAGAAGTGTTGGACCGAAAATTAACAAAGAAAAACCACACCACGGGCAATTTCTTCATTTGTCACGACGATGTCGAAATGGGCCGAAATTTGGCAGGTTGATTGGAAACGGCCCCGGAAATAAGAGTCGGGGCACAGACCTGGGATCACGGGATTTTAGCCAAATTCCCTCATTTAGGCCTCCGAATAATTAATTTCCAAACCGCACCAGGGGCAATTTCGTCATTTGTCATGACGATGTCGGAATGGGCCGAAATTTGGCAAGTTGTTTGGAAACGGCCCTAGAAACTGAAGTCGGGGCACAGACCCGGGATCACGGGATTTTAGCCAAATTCCCTCATTTAGGCCTCCGAATAATTAATTTCCAAACCGCACCAGGGGCAATTTCGTCATTTGTCATGACGATGTCGGAATGGGCCGAAATTTGGCAAGTTGTTTGGAAACGGCCCTAGAAACTGAAGTCGGGGCACAGACCCGGGATCACGGGATTTTAGCCAAATTCCCTCATTTAGGCCTCCGAATAATTAATTTCCAAACCGCACCAGGGGCAATTTCGTCATTTGTCACGACGGTGTCGGAATGGGCCGAAATTTGGTAGGTTGATTGGAAACGGCCCCGGAAATAAGAGTCGGGGCACAGACCTGGGATCATGGGATTTTAGCCAATTTCCTTTCTTTAGGCTTATGAATAATTAATTTCGGCATTAATTATTTCAGGTTGAAGAAGTGTTGGACAAAAAATTAAAAAGAAAAACCGCACCAGGGGCAATTTTGTCATTTGTCGCGACGATGTCGAACTGGGCCAATATTTGGTAGGCTGATTGGAAACGGCCCGAAAAATTGGACTCGAGGCACAAACCCTGGATCACGCGATTTTGGCCAAATTCATTCGTTTAGGCCTCTGAATAATTAATTTCCGTATTAATTATGTCAGGTTGAAGATGTGTTGGATAGAAAATTAACAAAGAAAAGCCGCACCAGGGGCAATTTTGCCATTTGTTACGACGGTGTCAGAATGTGCCGAAATTTGGCAGGTTGATTGGAAACGGCCCCAGAAATTGAAGTCGGGGCACAGACCCAGGATCACAGGATTTTAGCCAAATTTCTTCGTTTAGGCCTCCGAAATAATTAATTTCCGCATTAATTATGTCAGGTTGAAGAAGTATTGGACAGAAAATTAACGAAGAAAAACTGCACCAGGGGTAATTTCGTCATTTGTCACGATGGCGTCGAAATGGGCTGAAATTTGGCAGGTTGATTGGAAATAGCCTGAGAAATTGGACTCGGGACTCAGACTCGGGATCACGGGATTTTAGCCAAATTCCTTCGTTTAGGACTCCGAATAATCAATTTTCGTATTAATTACGTTAGGTTGAAGAAGTGTTGGACAGAATTAAAAAAGAAAAACCACACCAGGGTCTATTTCGTCATTTGTTGTGACCGTGTCGGAATGGACTGAAATTTAGCAGGATGATTGGAAACGGCCCTAGAAATTAGGGTCGGGGCACAAACCCGGTATCAGGGGATTTTAACCAAATTCCTTCATTTAGGCCTCCGAATATTTAATTTTCGTATTAATTGTGTCAGGTTGAAGTTGTGTTGGACAATAACTTAACAAAGAAAAGCCGCACCATGGGAAATTTCGACATTTATCGCGACGGTGTCGGAATGGGCCGAAATTTGGCTGGTTGATTGGAAACTACCCCAGAAATTGGAGTCAAGGCACAGACCTGGGATCACGGGATTTTAACCAAATTCCTTTGGTTAGGCCTCCAAATAATAAATTTTCGTAATAATTATGTCTGGTTGAAGAACTGTTGGACAGAAAATTAACAAAGAAAAATCGCACCAAGGGCAATTTCGTCATTTGTCATGACGGTGTCGAAATGGGCCGAAGTTTGGCAGGTTGATTGGAAACAGCCCGAGAAATTGAACTCGGGGCACAGACCAGGGATCACGAGATTTTAGCCAAATTCCTTCGTTTTGGCCTCCGAATAATTACTTTCCGTATTAATTATGTCAGGTTGAAGATGTGTTGGATAGAAAATTAACAAAGGAAAGCCGTACCAGGGGCAATTTCGTCATTTGTCGCGACTGTGTCGTAATCGGCCGAAATTTGGGAGGTTGATTGGAAATGGCCCCTGAATTTAGAGTCGGGGCACACACCCGGGATCACGGGATTTTAGCCAAATTCCTTCGTTTAGGCCTCCAAATAATTAATTTTCGTATTGATTATGTCAGGTTGAAGAAGTGTGGGACGGAAAATTAACAAAGAAAAATCGCACCAGGGGCAATTTCATCATTAGAGCGCGACGGTGTCGGAAAGGGCCAAAATTTGGCAGGTTGATTGGAAACGGCCCGAGAAATTAGACTCGGGGCACAAACCCGAGATCACGGGATTTTAGCCAAATTCCTTCCTTCAGGCCTCTGAATAATTAATTTTCGTATTAATTATGTCAGGTTGGACAAGTGTTGGACAAAAAATTAAAAAAGAAAAACCGCACCAGGGTCTATTTCGTCATTTGTCGTGACGGTGTTGGAATGGGTTGAAATTTGGTAGGATGATTGGAAATGGCCCTAGAAATTGGGGTCGGGGCACAGACCCGGGATCACCGGATTTTAACCAAATTCCTTCGTTTAGGCCTCCGAATAATTAATTTCCGTATTAATTGTGTCAGGTTGAAGTTGTGTTGGACAGAAACTTAACAAAGAAAAGCCGCACCATGGGAAATTTCGACATTTATCGCGACGGTGTTGGAATGGGCCGAAATTTGGCAGGTTGATTGGAAAAGGCCCCAGAAATTGAAGTCGGGGCACAGACCCGGGATCACGGGATTTTAGCCAAATTCCTTTGGTTAGGCCTCCAAATAATAAATTTTCGTAATAATTAAGCCAGGTTGAGGAACTGTTGGACAGAAAATTAACAAAAAAAAGCCGTACCAGGGGCAATTTCGTCATTTGTCGCGACTGTGTCGGAATCGGCCGAAATTTGGGAGGTCGATTGGAAATGGCCCCTGAAATTGGAGTCGGGGCACAGACCCGGGATATCTGGATTTTAGCCAAATTCCTTCGTTTAGGCCTCCGAATAATTAATTTTCGTATTGATTATGTCAGGTTGAAGAAGTGTGGGATGAAAAATTAACAAAGAAAAACTGCACCAGGGGCAATTTCATCATTAGCCGCGACGGTGTCGGAAAGGGCCAAATTTGGCAGGTTAATTGGAAACGGCTCGAGAAATTGGACTCGGGGCACAAACCCGAGATCACGGGATTTTAGCCAAATTCCTTCCTTTAGGCCTCCGAATAATTAATTTCTGTATTAATTATGTCAGGTTGGAGAAGTGTTGGACAAAAAATTAAAAAAGAAAAACCGCACCAGGGGAAATTTCAACATTTGTTGCGACGGTGTCGAAATGGACCAAAATTTCTCTGGTTGATTGGAAACGGCCCGAGAAATTGGAATCGAGGCACAGACTCCGGATCACGGGATTTTAGCCAAATTCCTTCGTTTCGGCCTCCGAAAAATTAATTTCCGTATTGATTATGTCAGGTTGAAGATGTGTTGGACAGAAAATTAACAAAGAAAAGCCGTACCAGGGGCAATTTCGTCATTTGTCGCGACGGTGTCAAAATGGGCCAAAATTTGGTAGGTGGATTGGAAACGGCCCCAGAAATTGGAGTCGGGGCACAGGCTCGGGATCACGCGATTTTAGCCAAATTCCTTAATTTAGGCCTTCGAATAATTAATTTTCGTATTAATTATCTCATGTTGAAGAAGTTTTGGACGGAAAATTAACCAAGAAAACCGCACTAGGGGCAATTTCGTCATTTGTCGCGACGGTGTCGGAATGGGCCGAAATTTGGTAGGTTGATTGGAACGGGCCCAGAAATTGAAGTCGGGGCACAGACCCGGGATCACGGGATTTTAGCCAAATTCCTTCATTTAGGCATACGAATAATTAATTTTCGTATTAATTATTTCAGATTGAAGAAGTGTTGGACAGAAAATTAAAAAAGAAAAACCGCACGAGGGGCAATTTCATCATTTGTCGCGACGGTGTCGGAATGGGCCGAAATTTGGCAGGTTGATTGGAAACGGTCCTAGAAATTGGAGTTGGGCCACAAACTCGAGATCACGGGATTTTAGCCAAATTTCTTCATTTAGGCCTCCGAATAGTTAATTTTCATATTAATTATGTTAGGTTGAAGAGTGTTGGACAGAAAATTAAAAAAGAAAAACCGCCCCAGGGTCTATTTCGTCATTTGTCGTGACTGTGTCGGAATGGGGTGAAATTTGGCAGGATGATTGGAAACGGCCCTAGAAATTGGAGTCGGGGCACAGACCCGGGATCATGGGATTTTAACCAAATTTCTTCGGTTGAAGATGTGTTGGACAGAAAATTAACAAAGAAAAGCCATACCAGGGGCAATTTCATCATTTGTCGCACTGTGTCGGAATCGGCCGAAATTTAGGAGGTTGATTGGAAATGGCCCCTGAAATTGGAGTCCGGGCACAGACCCGGGATCACGGGATTTTAGCCAAATTCCTTTGTTTAAGCCTCCGAATAATTAATTTTCGTATTAATTATGTTAGGTTTAAGAAGTGTCGGACAAAAAATTAACAAAGAAAAACCGCACCAGGGGCAATTTCATAATTAGTCGCGATGGTGTCGAAAAGGGCCGAAATTTGGCAGGTTGATTGGAAACGCCACGAGAAATTGGACTCGGGGAACAAATCCGGGATCACGGGATTTTACCTGAATTCCTTCGTTTAGGCCTCCGAATAATTAATTTTCGTATTAATTATGTCAGATTCAAGAAGTGTTGGATCGAAAATTAACAAAGAAAAACCGCACCAGGGGCAATTTCGTCAATTGTCACGACTGTGCTAGAACGGGCCAAAATTTGACAGGTTGATTAGAAACGACCAGAGAAATTGGACTCGAGGCACAGACCCGGGATCACGGGATTTTAGCCAAATTCCTTTGTTCAGGCCTCCGAATAATTAATTTCCGTATTATTATGTTAGGCTGAAGATGTGTTGGACAAAAAATTAACAACGCAAAACCACACCAGGGGCAATTTCATCATTTGTCGCGACGGTGTTGGAACGGGCCGAAATTTAGCTGTTGATTGGAAATGGCCTGGGAAATTGGGCTCGGGGCCCATACCCAGGAACACGGGATTTTAGCCATATTCCTTCGTTTCGGCCTCCGAATAATTATTTCCATATTAATTATGTCAGGTTGAAGAAGTATTTGGACACAAAACTGAAAAAGAAAAACCGCACCAGGGGCAATTTCGTCATTTGTCGCGACGATGTCGGAATGGGCAAAAATTTGGCAGGCTTATTGGAAATGGCCCCAGAAATTGGAGTTGTAGCACAGACTCGGGATCACAGGATTTTAGTGAAATTCCTTCGTTTAGACCTCCGAATAATTAATTTCGGTATTAATTATGTCATGTTGAAGAAGTGTTGGACATAAAATTAACAAAGAAAAACCGCACCAGAGGCAATTTCGTCATTTGCCACGACGGTGTCGGAATTGGCCGAAATTTGGTAGGTTGATTGGAAACGACCCCAGAAATTGGAGTCGGGGCACAGACCCAGGATCACGAGATTTTAGCCAAATTCTTTCGTTTAGGCCTCCGAATAATTAATTTCCGTATTAATTATGTCGGGCTGAAAAAGTGTTGAACAGAAAATTAAAAAAGAAAATCCTCACCTAGAGCAATTTCTTCGTTTGTCGTGACGTGTCGGAATGGGCAAAATTTGGCGGGTTGATTGGAAACGACCTGAAAATTGGACTCGAGGCACAGACCTGGGATCACTGGATTTTAGCCAAATTCCTTCGTTCAGGCCTCTGAATAATTAATTTTCGTATTAATTATGTCAGGTTGAAGACGTGTTGGACAGAAAATTAACAACGAAAAACCGCACCAGGGGTAATTTTGTCATTTTTCGCGACGGTGTCGAAATGGGCCGAAATTTGGCAGGTTGATTGGAAATGGCCCCAGAAATTGGAGTCGGGGCACAGACCCAGGATCACGGGATTTTAGTCAAATTCCTTCGTTTTGGCCTCCGAATAATTAATTTCCATGTTAATTATGTCAAGTTGAAGAAGTGTTGTTGGACACAAAATTAAAAAAGAAAAACCGCACCATGGGCAATTTCGTCATTTGCCGCGATGGTGTCAGAATGGGCCGAAATTTGACAGGTTAATTGGAAACGGCCAGAGAAATTGGAGTTGGGGCACAGACTCGGGATCACGGGATTTTAGCCAAATTCCTTCATTTAGGCCTCCAAATAATTAATTTCCGTATTAATTATGTCAGGTTCAAGAAGTGTAGGACACAAAATTAAAAAAGAAAAACCGCACCAGGTTGAATTTCGTAAGTTGTCAGGACAGTGTCAGAATGGCCCGAAATTTGGCTGTTGATTGGAAATGGCCCGGGAAATTGGGCTCGGAGCCCATACCCAGGAACACGGGATTTTAGCCAAATTCCTTCATTTAGGCCTCCGAATAATTAATTTCCATATTAATTATGTCAGGTTGAAGAAGTGTTGGACACAAAATTAAAAAAGAAAAATAGGACAAGGAGCAATTTCGTCAATTGTCGCGACGGTGTCGGAATGGGTCGAAATTTGGCAGGTTGATTGGAAACGGACCGAGAAATTGGAGTTGGAGAACAGACTCGGGATCACGAGATTTTACCCAAATTCCTTCGTTTAGGCCTCCGAATAATTAATTTCGGTACTAAATATGTCAGGTTGAGGAAGTGTTGGACACAAAATTAAAGAAGAAAAACCGCACCAGGGGATATTTCGTCATTTGTCACGACCGTGTCGGAATGGGCCGAAATTTGGCAGGTTGATTGGAAACGGCCCAAGAAATTGGAGTCGGGACCCTAACCTGGGATCACGGGATTTTAGCCAAATTCTTTCGCTTAGACCTTTGAATAATTACTTTCGGTATTAATTATGTTAGGTTGAAGAAGTTTTGGACATAAAATTAACAAAGAAAAGCCGTATTAGGGGCAATTTCGTCATTTGATGCGACGATGTCGGAATGGGCCAAAATTTGGTAGTTTGATTGGAAACGGCCCGAGAAATTTGACTCGAGGTACAGACCCAGGATCACGGGATTTTAGCCAAATTGCTTCGATTAGGCCTACGAATAATTAATTTTCATATTAATTATGTCAGTTGAAGAAGTGTTGGACTTAAAATTAACAAAGAAAAGCCGTATTAGGGGCAATTTCGTCATTTGTTGCGACGATGTCGGAATGGGTCGAAATTTGGTAGTTTGATTGGAAACGGCCCGAGAAATTTGACTCGAGGCACAGACCCAGGATCACGGGATTTTAGCCAAATTCCTTCGATTAGGCCTACGAATAATTAATTTCCGTATTAATTATGTCCGTTGAAGAAGTGTTGGACTTAAAATTAACAAAGAAAAGCCGCATCAAGGGAAATTTCGTCATTTGTCGCGACGGTGTTGGAATGGGCCGAAATTTGGCAGTTTGATTGGAAACGGCCCGAGAAATTTGACTCGAGGCACAGACCCAGGATCACGAGATTTTAGCCAAATTCCTTCGATTAGGCCTACCAATAATTAATTTCCATATTAATTTTGCCCGGTTGAAGATTTCTAGGACAGAAAATTAACAACGCAAAATCGCGCTGGGGGCAATTTTGTCATTTGTCGCGATGGTGTCGGAATGGGCCAAAATTTGGCAGGGTGATTGGAAACGGTCGAGAAATTGGACTCAGGACACAGACCCGGGATTGCGGGATTTTAGCCAAATTCCTTCATTTAGGCCTCCGAATAATTAATTTCGGTTGAAGAAGTGTTGGGCATAAAATTAACAAAGAAAAACTGCACTAGGGGCAATTTCGTCATTTGTCACGACGATGTCGGAATGGGCCGAAATTTGAAAGGTTGATTGGAAACGGCCCCAGAAATTGGAGTTGAAGCACAGACCCGGGGCACGGGATTTCAGCTAAATTCCTTCGTTTAGGCCTCCGAATAATTAATTTCTGTATTAATTATGTCGGGTTGAGGAAGTGTTGGATAGAAAATTAAAAAAGAAAAATCGCACCAGGGGCAATTTCGTCATTTTCGCGACGGTGTCAGAATGGGCCAAAATTTGGCAGGTTTATTGGAAACGGCCCGAGAAATTGGACTCGGGGCATAGAACCGGGATCACGGGATTTTAGCCAAATTCCTTCGTTTAGACCTCCGAATATTTAATTTCGGTATTAATTATGTCAGGGTGAAGAAGTGTTGGACATAAAATTGACAACGCAAAACCGCACCAGGGGCAATTTTGTCATTTGTCGCGACGGTGTCGGAATGGGTGGAAATTTGGCAGGTTGATTGGAAAGGACCCCAGAAATTGGAGTCGAGGCACAGACCCAGGATCACGGGATTTTAGCCAAATTCCTTCATTTAGGCCTCCGAATAATTAATTTCCGCATTAATTATGTCAGGTTGAAGAAGTGTTGGACAGAAAATTAACAAAGAAAAACAGCACCAGGGGCAATTTCATCATTTGTCGCGACGGTGTCGAAATGGACCGAAATTTGGCAAGTTGATTGGAAACGGCCCAAGAAATTGGACTCAGGGCGCAAACCCAGGATAATGGGATTTTAGCCAAATTCCTTCGTTTAGGCCTCCTAATAATTAATTTTCGTATTAATTATGTCAGGTTGAAGAAATTTTGGACATGAAATTAAAAAAGAAAAATCGCACCAGGGGCAATTTTGTCATTTGTCGCGACGTTGTCAGAATGGGCCGAAATTTGGCCAGTTGATTGCAAACGGCCCGAGAAATTGGACTAGAGGCACAAACCCTGGATCACGGGATTTTAGCCAAATTCCTTCGTTCAGGCCTCCAAATAATTAGTTTTTGTATTAATTATGTTAGGTTGAAAAAGTGTTGGACAAAAAATTAACAAAGAAAAGCCGCACCAAGGCCAATTTCGTCATTTGTCGCGATCGTGTCAGAATGGACCGAAATCTGGCAAGTTGATAGGAAACGGCCCGAGAAATTGGACTCAGGGCATAGACCCAGGATCACGGGATTTTGGCCAAATTCCTTCGTTTAGGCCTCCGAATAATTAATTTTCGTATTAATTATGTCAGGTTGAAGATGTGTTGGACAGAAAACTAACAACGCAAAACCACATAATGGGCAATTTCGTCATTTGTCGAGACGGTGTCGGAATGGGTCAAAATTTGGCTGGTTGATTGGAAACGGCACGAGAAATAGGACCCAGGGCACATACTCGGGATCACGGGATTTTAGCTAAATTCCTTCATTTAGCCCTCCGAATAATTAATTTCCGTATTAATTATGTCAGGTTGAAGAAGTGTTGGGCAGAAAATTAACAAAGAAAAACCGCACCAAGGTTAATTTTGTCGTTTGTCGCGACGGTGTTGTAATGAGCTGAAATTTGGCAGGTTGATTGGAAACGGCCCCAGAAATTAGACACGGGGCACAGATCCGGGATCACGGGATTTTAGCAAAAATCCTTTGTTTAGGCCTCCCAATAATTAATTTTCATATTAATTATGTCAGGTTGAAGAGGTGTTGGTCATAAAAATAACAACGTAGAACTGCACCAGGGGCAATTTTGTCATTTGTCGCGACGGTGTCGGAATGGGCCGAAATTTTGGCAGATTGATTGGAAACGGCCAGAGAAATTGGACTCGGGGCACAGACCTGGGTTCATGGGATTTTACCCAAATTCCTTCATTTAGGCCTCCGAATAATTAATTTTCGTATTAATTATGTCAGGTTGAAGAGGTGTTGGTCATAAAAATAACAACGTAGAACTGCACCAGGGGCAATTTCGTCATTTGTCGCGACGGTGTCGGAATGGGCCGAAATTTCGGCAGGTTGATTGGAAACGGCCCCAGAAATTAGACACGGGGCACAGATCCGGGATCACGGGATTTTAGCAAAAATCCTTTGTTTAGGCCTCCCAATAATTAATTTTCATATTAATTATGTCAGGTTGAAGAGGTGTTGGTCATAAAAATAACAACGTAGAACTGCACCAGGGGCAATTTCGTCATTTGTCGCGACGGTGTCGGAATGGGCCGAAATTTCGGCAGGTTGATTGGAAACGGCCCCAGAAATTGGAGTCGGGGCACAGACCCGAGATCACGTGATTTTAGCCAAATTCCTTCGGTTTGGCCTCCAAATAATAAATTTTCGTAATAATTATGTAAGGTGAAGAAGTGTTGGATAGAAAATTAACAAAGAAAAACCGCACCAGGGGCAATTTTGTCATTTGTTGTGAAGGTATTGGAATGGGCCGAAATTTGGCAGGTTGATTGGAAACAGCCCCATATATTGGAGTCGGGCACAAACCCGGGATCGCGGGATTTTTGCAAAATTCCTTCGTTTAGGCCTCCGAATAATTAATTTTCATAATAATTACGTTAGGTTGAAGAAGTGTTGGATAGAAAATTAAAAAAGAAAAACGGCACCTGGGGCAATTTCGTCATTTGTCGCGACAGTGTCAGAATGGGCCGAAATTTGGCATGTTGATTGGAAACGGCCCCAGAAATAAGAGTCGAGGCACAGACCCTGGATCACGGGATTTTAGCCAAATTCCTTCTCTTTGGCCTCCGAATAATTAATTTCCGTATTAATTATGTCAGGTTGAAGATGTGTTGGACAGAAAATTAACAAAGAAAAGCCGCACCATGGGCAATTTCCTCATTTGTCGCGAAGGTGTCGGAATGGGTCAAAATTTCGCAAGTTGATTGGAAACGGCCCGAGAAATTGGAGTCGCGGCACAGACCCGAAATCACGGGATTTTAGCCAAATTCCTTCGTTTAGGCCTCCGAATAATTAATTTCCGTATTAGTTATATCAGGTTGAAAATGTGTTGGACGGAAAATTAACAAAGAAAAGCCGCACCAGGGGCAATTTCGTCATTTGTCGTGATGGTGTCGAAATGGGCCGAAATTTGGCAGGTTGATTGAAACGGCCCAAAAAATTGGGGTTGGGGCACAGACCCGGGATCACGGGATTTTAGCCAAATTCCTTTGTTTAGGCCTCCGAATAATTAATTTTCGTATTAATTATGTCAGGTTGAAGAAGTGTTGGACAGAAAATTAACAAAGAAAAACCACACCAGGGGTAATTTTGTCATTTGTTACGACGGTGTTGGAAAGAACCGAAATTTGGCAGGTTGATTGAAACAACACGAGAAATTGGACTCGGAACACACACCCGGGATCACAGAATTTTAGCCAAATTCCTTTGTTTAGGCCTTCGAATAATTAATTTTCGTATTAATTATGTCAGGTTGGAGAAGTGCTGGACAAAAAATTAATAAAGAAAAATCGCACCAGGGGCAATTCTGTCATTTGTCATGACGGTGTCGGAATGGGCCGAAATTTGGCAGGTTGATTGGAAACGGCCCGAGAAATTGGACTCGGGGCACAAACCAGGGACCACGGGATTTTAACCAAATTCTTCATTTTGGCATCCGAATAATTAATTTTCGTATTAATTATGTCAGGTTGAAGATGTGTTGGACAGAAAATTAACAAAGAAAAGCCGCACCAGGGGAAATTTCATCATTTGTCACGACTGAGTCGGAATTGGCCAAAATTTGGTAGGTCGATTGGAAACGGCCCCTGAAATTGGAGTTGGGGCACAGACCCAGGATATCAAGATTTTAGCCAAATTCCTTCGTTTAGGCCTCTGAATAATTAATTTTCGTATTAATTATGTCAGGCTGAAAAAGTGTTAGACCGAAAATTAAAAAAGAAAAACTGCAGCAGGGGCGATTTCGTCATTTGTCGCATCGGTATCGGAATGGGCCAAAATTTGGTAGGTTGATTGGAAACGACCGAGAAATTGGACACGAGGCACAGACCCGGGAACACGGGATTTTAGCCAAATTCATTTGTTTAGGCTTCCGAATAATTAATTTATGTATTAATTATGTCAGGTTGAAGATGTCTTGGGCAGAAAATTAACAAAGAAAAGCCGCACTAGGGGCAATTCCTTCATTTATCGCGATATTTTCGGAATGGGCCGAAATTTGGCAGGTTGATTGGAAACGGCCCGAGAAATTGGAGTCGGGGCACAGACCTAGGATCACGGGATTCCAGCGAAATTCCTTCGTTTAGGCCTCCGTATAATTAATTATGTCAGGTTGAAGAAGTGTTGGACAAAAAATTAAAAAAGAAGAACTGCACCAGGGGCAATTTCGTCATTTGTCGCGACGGTGTCGGAATGGGCTGAGATTTGACAGGTTGACTGTAAACGGCCCCAGAAATTGGAGTCGGGGCACAGACCTGGGATCACGGGATTTTAACCAAATTCCATCATTTAGGCCTCCGAATAATTAATTTCCGTATTAATTATGTCAGGTTGAAGGAGTGTTGGATAGAAAATTAACAAAGAAAAACCGCACCAGGGGCAATTTCGTCATTTATCGCTACATTGTCGGAAATGGCCAAAATTTGCTAGGTTTATTGAAAACGGCCCGAGAAATTGGACTTAAGGCACTGACCCGGGATCACGGGATTTTAGCCAAATTCCTTCGTTTAGGCCTCCAAATAATTAATTTTCGTATTAATTATGTCAGGTTGGAGAAGTGTTGGACAAAAAATTAAGAAGGAAAAACTGCACCAGGGGCAATTTCATCATTTGTAGCGACGGTGTCGAAATGGCCCGAAATTTGGCAGGTTGTTTGGGAACGGCTTGACAAATTGGACTCGAAGCACAGACCCGGGATCTCGGGATTTTAGCCAAATTCCTTCATTTTGGCCTCCGAATAATTAATTTCCATATTAGTTATGTTAGGTTGAAGATGTGTTGGACAGAAAATTAACAAAGAAAAGCCGCACCAGGGGCAATTTCGTCATTTGTCGCGACAGTCTCGAAATGGGCCGAAATTTGGCAGGTTGATTGGAAACAGCCCTAGAAATTGGCGTCGGGGCACAGACCTGGGATTACGTTATTTTTGCAAAATTCATTGGTTTAGACCTCCGAATAATTAATTTTTGTAATAATTTTGTCAGGTTGAAGAAGTGTTGGACAGAAATTTAACAAAGAAAAATCTTACCATGGGTAATTTCGTCATTTGTCACGACGGTGTCGGAATGGGCCAAAATTTGGCAGGTCGATGGGAAACGGCCCGAGAAATTGGACTCGGGATGCAGACCCGGGATCATGGGATTGTAGTCAAATTCCTTCGTTTAGGCGTCTGAATAATTAATTTTCGTATTAATTATGTCAGTTTGAAGAAGTGTTGGACAAAAAATTAAAAAAGAAAAGTTGCACTAGGGGCAATTTCGTCATTTGTCGTGACGGTGTAGGAATGGGTTGAAATTTGGCAGGTTGATTGGAAATGGCTCGAGAAATTAGACTCGGGACACAGACCCGGGATCACAGGATTTTAGCCAAATTCCTTCGGTTAGGCCTCCGAATAATTAATTTCCGTATTAATTATGTTAGGTTGAAGATTTGTTGGACTAAAAATTAACAAAGAAAAGCCGGACCAGGGGCAATTTCATCATTTGTTGCGACGGTGTCGGAATGGGCCGAAATTTGGCAGGTTGATTAGAATCGGCCCCAGAAATTGAGTCGGGGCACAAGCCCGGGATCACGAGATTTTAGCCAAATTCCTTCATTTAGGCCTCCGAATAATTAATTTCCTTAGTAATTATGTCAGGTTGAAGAAGTGTCAGACAAAAAATTAACAAAGAAAAGCCGGACCAGGGGCAATTTCATCATTTGTTGCGACGGTGTCGGAATGGGCCGAAATTTGGCAGGTTGATTAGAATCGGCCCCAGAAATTGAGTCGGGGCACAAGCCCGGGATCACGAGATTTTAGCCAAATTCCTTCGGTTAGGCCTCCGAATAATTAATTTCCCTAATAATTTTGTCAGGTTGAAGAAGTGTCAGACAAAAAATTAACAAAGAAAAACCGCACTAGGGACAATTTCATCATTTGACGCGATGGTGTCGAAATGGGCCAAAATTTGGCAAGTTTATTGGAAACGGCCCGAGAAATTGGATTAGGGGCACAGACCCGGGATCACAGAATTTTAGCCAAATTCCTTCTTGTAGGCCTCCGAATAATTAATTTCCGTATTAATTATGTTAGGTTGAAGATTTGTTGAACTAAAAATTAACAAAGAAAAACCGCACTAGGGACAATTTCATCATTTGACGCGATGGTGTCGAAATGGGCCAAAATTTGGCAAGTTTATTGGAAACGGCCCGAGAAATTGGACTCGGGGCACAGACCCGGGATCACAGAATTTTAGCCAAATTCCTTAATAATTATGTCAGGTTGAAGAAGTGTTGGACAGAAAATTAGCAAAGAAAAACCGCACCAGGGGTAATTTCGTCATTTATCGGGACGGTGTCGGAATGGGCCGAAATTTGTTAGGTTGATTGGAAACCGCCCCAGAAATAAGAGTCGGGGCACAGACCCAGGATCACGGGATTTTAGTCAATTTCATTCATTTGGGCTTACGAATAATTAATTTTCGTTATAATTATATCAGGTTGAAGAAGTGTTGGACAGGAAATTAAAAAAGAAAAATCGCACAAGGGGCAATTTCGTCATTTGTCGTGACGGTGTCGGAATGGGCGGAATTTGGCAGGTTGATTGGAAAAGGCCCGAGAAATTGGACTCGGGGCACAGACCCGGGATCATGGGATTTTAGCCATGTTCCTTCGTTTAGGCCTCCGAATAATTAATTTCCGTTTAAATTATGTCAGGTTGAAGATGTGTTGGACAGAAACTTAACAAAGAAAAGCCGCACCAAGGGCAATTTCGTCATTCATCACGACGGTGTTGGAATGGGCCGAAATTTGGCAGGTTGATTGGAAACATCCCCAGAAATTGGAGTTGGGACACAGACCCCGGATCACGGGATTTTAGCCAAATTCCTTCGTTTAGGCCTTCGAATAATTAATTTTCGTAATAATTTTCTCAGGTTAAAGAAGTGTCGGACAGAAAATTAACAAAGAAAAACCGTACCTGGGACAATTTTGTCATTTGTCGCGACGGCGTCGGAATGGGCCGAAATTTGGCAGGACGATTGGAAACGGCCCCAGAAATTGGCGAGGCACAGACCCAAGATCAAGGGATTGTAGCAAAATTCCTTCGTTTAGGCCTCCGAATAATTAATTTCCGTATTAATTATTTCAGGTTGAAGAAGTGTTGGACAGAAAATTAACAAAGAAAAATCGCACCAAGGGCAATTTCGTCATTTGTCGCGACAGTGTCGAAATGG
This sequence comes from Olea europaea var. sylvestris, assembly GCF_002742605.1. NCBI lineage: Eukaryota > Viridiplantae > Streptophyta > Magnoliopsida > Lamiales > Oleaceae > Olea > Olea europaea. Next base: position 424,450 of record NW_019266201.1, read on the forward strand.
GCCGAAATTTGGCAGGTTGATTGGAAACGGCCCGAGAAATTGGCCTCAGGTCACAGATCCAGGATCATGGGATTTTTGCTAAATTCCTTCGTTTAGGCCTCCAAATAATTAATTTCCGTATTAATTATGTCAAGTTGAAGAAGTGTTAGAAAAAAAATTATAAAATAAAAATCGCACCAAGGGCAATTTCGTCATTTGTCACGACGGTGTCGGAATGGGCCGAAATTTGGTAGGTTGATTGGAAATGGCCTGAGAAAATTGGAGTCGGGGCACACATCCGGGATCACGGGATTTTAGCCAAATTTCTTCGTTTAGGCCTCTGAATAATTAATTTCCGTATTAATTATGTCAGGTTGAAGATTGTTGGACAGAAAATTAACAAAGAAAAGTAGCACCCGGTGCAATTTCGTCATTTGTCGCGACGGTGTCGGAATGGGCCGAAATTTGGCAGCTTGATTGGAAACATCCCCAGAAATTGGAGTTAGGGCACAGACCCTGGATCACGGGATTTTAGCCAAATTCCTTCGTTTAGGCCTCCGTAATAATTTTCTCAGGTTAAAGAAGTGTCGGACAGAAAATTAACAAAGAAAAACCGTACCAGGGACAATTTTGTCATTTGTCGCGACGACGTCGGAATGGGCCGAAATTTGGCAGGACGATTGGAAACGGCCCCAGAAATTGGAGTCGAGACACAGACCCGGGATCAAGGGAATTTAGCAAAATTCCTTCGTTTAGGCCTCCGAATAATTAATTTCCGTATTAATTATGTCAGGTTGAAGAAGTGTTGGACAGAAAATTAACAAAGAAAAATCGCACCAAGGGCAATTTCGTCATTTGTCACGACGGTGTCGAAATGGGTCGAAATTTGGCAGGTTGATTGGAAACGGCCCGAGACATTGGACCCAGGGTACAAACCCAGGATCACGGGATTTTAGCCAAATTCCTTCGTTTAGGCCTCCGAATAATTAATTTCCATATTAATTATGTCAGGTTGAAGATGGGTTGGACAGAAAATTTACAAAGAAAAGCCGCACCAGGGGCAATTTCGTCATTCGTCGCGACGGTGTTGGAATGGGCCGAAATTTGGCAGCTTGATTGGAAACATCCCCAGAAATTGGAGTTAGGGCACAGACCCTGGATCACGGGATTTTAGCCAAATTCCTTCGTTTAGGCCTCCGAATAATTAATTTCCGTATTAATTATGTCAGGTTGAAGATTGTTGGACAGAAAATTAACAAAGAAAAGTAGCACCCGGGGCAATTTCGTCATTTGTCGCGACGGTGTCAGAATGGGCATATATTTGGCGGGTTGATTGGAAACAGCCCCAGAAATTGGAGCCGGGGCATAGACCCGGGATCCCAGGATTTTGGTCAAATTCTTTCGTTTAGGCCTTCGAATAATTAATTTTCGTATTGATTATGTCAGGTCGAAGAAATCTGGATAGAAAATTAAAAAAGAAAAATCACACCAAGGGCAACTTCGTCATTTGTCGTGATCGTGTCGGAATGGGCCGAAATTTGGCAGGATGATTGGAAACGGCCCTACAAATTGAACTCTGGGCACGGACTCAGGATCACGGGATTTCAGCGAAATTCCTTCGTTTAGGCCTCCGAATAATCAATTTCCGTATTAATTATGTCAGGTTGAAGAAGTGTTGGACAAAAAATTAAAAAAGAAAAATCGTAGCAGCGGCAATTTCGTAATTTGTCGCGACGGTGTCAAAATGGGCCGAAATTTGGCAGGTTGATTGGAAACGGCCCGAGACATTGGACCCAGGGTACAAACCCAGGATCACGGGATTTTACCAAATTCCTTCATTTAGGCCTCCGAATAATTAATTTCCGTATTAATTATGTCAGGTTGAAGATGTGTTGGACAGAAAATTTACAAAGAACAGCCGCACCAGGGGTAATTTCGTCATTTGTCGTGACGGTGTCGGAATGGGCCGAAATTTGGCAGGTTGATTGGAAACGGCCCCATAAATTGTTGTCGGGGCACAGACCCAGGATCACGGGATTTTAACCAAATTCCTTCATTTAGGCATCTGAATAATTAATTTCCGTATTAATTATGTCAGGTTGAAGAAGTGTTGGACCGAAAATTAAAAAATAAAAACTGCACCAGGGGCAATTTTTCGTTTATCGTGACGGTGTCGGAATGGGTGATATTTGGCAGGTTGATTGGAAACGCCCCGAGAAATTGGACTCGGGACACAGACCCGGGATCACGGGAATTTAGCCAAATTCCTTCGTTTAGGCCTCCGAATAATTAATTTTCGTATTAATTATGTCAAGTTGAAGATGTGTTGGTCAGAAAATTAATAAAGAAAAGCCGCACCAGAGGCAATTTGGTCATTTGTAGCGACGGTGTCGGAATGGGTCGAAATTTGGCAGGTTGATTGGAAACGGCCCCAGAAATTGGAGTCGGGGCACAGACCCTGGATCATGGGATTTTAGCCAAATTTCTTCCTTTAGGCCTTCAAATAATTAATTTTCATATTAATTATGTCAGGTTGAAGAAGTGTTGGAAAGAATATTAACAAGGAAAAGCTGCAACAGGGGCAATTTCGTCATTTGTCGCGACGGTGTCAGAATGGGCCGAAATTTAGAAGGTTGATTGGAAACGGCTCGAGAAATTGGACTCGGGGCACAAACCTGGGATCACTGGATTTTAGCCAAATTACTTCGTTTAGGCCTCTGAATAATTAATTTTCGTATTAATTATGTCGGATTGAAGATGTGTTGGACAGAAAATTAACAACACAAAACCGCACCAAGGGCAATTTTGTCATTTGTCACGACGGTGTCGGAATGGGTCGAAATTTAGCAGGTTGATTGGAAACGGCCCCAAAAATTGGAGTCGGGGCACTAACCCAGGATCAAGGGATTTTAGCCAAACTCCTTCGTTTAGATCTCCGAATAATTAATTTCCGTATTAATTATGTCGGGTTGAAGGTATGTTGGACAAAAAATTGACAACGCAAAACCGCAACAGGTGTAATTTTGTCATTTGTCACAATGGTGTCGAAATGGGTCGAAATTTGGCAGGTTGATTTGAAACGGCCTCAGAAGTTGGGGTCGGGGCACAAACCCAGGATCACAGGATTTTAGCCAAATTCCTTCGTTTAGGCCTTCGAATAATTAATTTTCGTATTAATTATGTCAGGTTGAAGAAGCGTCGGACAGAAAAATAACAAGAAAACCCGCACTAGGGGCAATTTCGTCATTTGTCGCGATGGTGTTGGAATGGGCCTAAATTTGGCAGGTTGATTTGAAACGGGCCCAAAAATTGGAGTCGGGGCATAGACCCGGGATCACGGGATTTTAGCCAAATTCCATCGTTCAGGCCTCCGAATAATTAATTGCCGTAATAATTATGTCAGGTTGAAGAAATGTAGGACTGAAAATTAAAAAAAAAAATCGTACCAGGGGCAATTTCGTCATTTGTCGCGACGATGTCGGAATGGGCCGAAATTTGGCAAGTTGATTGGAAACGGCCCTAAAAATTGGAGTCGGGGCACAGACCCATGATCGCAGGATTTTAGCCAAATTCCTTCATTTAGGCCTCCGAATAATTAATTTTCGTATTAATTATGTCAGTTGAAGAAGTGTTGGACAGAAAATTAACAAAGAAAAACCTCACCAGGGACAATTTCGTCATTTATCACGACGGTGTTGAAATGGGCCGAAATTTGGTAGGTTGATTGGAAACGGCCCCAGAAATTGGACTCGGGGCATAGATCCAGGATCACGAGATTTTAGCCAAATTCCTTCGTTTAGGCCTCCGAATAATTAATTTCCTTATTAATTATGTTAGCTTGAAGGAGTGTTGGATAGAAAAATAACAAAGAAAAGCCGCATCAGGGGCAATTTCGTCATTTGTCGCGGCGTGGATATTGGCAGGAATTCATTGAAACTTTAGCATGGGCTCATGAACGCACACCTTTGGCCAATTTGATTCGATGGAGAGATAAACCTGTGGCTCTTTCCATTGTCCAAGCAAGATTGGTTGGATTAGCCAACTTTTCTGTAAGTTATATTTATATGTTTCGATGCAACAACAAGATGTTATTTGTAACATGTAGTTTTGTTGGTTGGTTAATTGGGCACATTTTATTCATGAAATGGCTTGGATTGGTATTAGTCTGGATATGGAAAAATCATTCTATTAGATCGAATAAGTACATTCGATCTAATAAGTACCTTGTGTCAGAATTGAGAAATTCTATGGCTCGGATCTCGATTCATATCAATTAATTTCTAATTGAGAGACTCATACAAATGAATCATGTGCCAGGAGCCAAATTTGAACTGGTGACTGTCGGAATGGGCCGAAATTTGGCAGGTTGATTGGAAACGAGCCAGAAATTGGAATCGGGGCATTGACCCTGGATCACGAGATTTTATCTAAATTCATTCGTTTAGGCCTCCGAATAATTAATTTCCGTAATAATTATGTCAGGTTGAAGAATTGTTCGACAGAAAATCAAAAAAGAAAAATCGCCCTTGGGGCAATTTCATCATTTGTCGCGGCGTTGTCGGAATAGGCCAAAATTTGGCAGGTTGATTGGAAACGGCCCGAGAAATTGGAGTCGAGGCACAGACTCGGTCTCACGGGATTTTAGCCAAATTCCTTCGTTTAGACTGTCGAATAATTAATTTCGGTATTAATTATGTCAGGATGATGTAGTGTTGGACATAAAATTAACAAAGAAAAACCGCATCAAGGGCAATTTCGACATTTGTCGCGACGGTGTCAGAATGGTTCGAAATTTGGCAGGTTGATTGGAAATGGCCCTAAAAATCGGAGTCAGGGTACAAACTCGGGATCAGGGAATTTTGGCCAAATTCCTTCGTTCAGGCCTTCGAATAATTAATTTTCGTATTAATTATGTTAGATTGAAGAAGTGTTGGACAGAAAATTAAAAAAGAAAAACCGCACCAGGGGAAATTTTGTCATTTGTCGCGACGGTGTCGGAATGGGCCGATATTTGGCAGGTTGATTGTAAACGGCCCCAGAAATTGGAGTCGGGGCACAGAGCCGGGATCACGAGATTTTAGCAAAATTCCTTCGTTTAGGCCTCCGAATAATTAATTTCCGCATTAATTATGTCAGGTTGAAGAAGTGTTGGACAGAAAATTAAGAAAGAAAAACTGCACCAGGGGCAATTTCATCATTAGTCACGACGGTGTCGAAAAGGGCCGAAATTTGGCAGGTTGATTGGAAACGGCCCGAGAAATTGGAGTCGGGGCACAGACTCGGTCTCACGGGATTTTAGCCAAATTCCTTCGTTTAGACTGTCGAATAATTAATTTCGGTATTAATTATGTCAGGTTGATGTTGTGTTGGACATAAAATTAACAAAGAAAAACAGCATCAAGGGCAATTTCGACATTTGTCGCGACGGTGTCAGAATGGTTCGAAATTTGGCAGGTTGATTGGAAATGGCCCTAAAAATCGGAGTCAGGGTACACACTCGGGATCAGGGAATTTTGGCCAAATTCCTTCGTTCAGGCCTTCAAATAATTAATTTTCGTATTAATTATGTTAGATTGAAGAAGTGTTGGACAGAAAATTAAAAAAGAAAAACCGCACCAGGGGAAATTTTGTCATTTGTCGCGACGGTGTCGGAATGGGCCGATATTTGGCATGTTGATTGTAAACGGCCCCAGAAATTGGAGTCGGGGCACAGAGCCGGGATCACGAGATTTTAGAAAAATTCCTTCGTTTAGGCCTCCGAATAATTAATTTCCGTATTAATTATGTCGGGTGGGAGAAGTGTTGGACAAAAGATTAAAAAAGAAAAATCGCACTAGCGGAAATTTCATCATTTGTCGCGACAATGTCGTAATGGGCTTAAATTTGGCAGGTTGATTGGAAACGGCCCGAGAAATTAGACTTGGGGCACAAACCCGAGATCACGAGATTTTAGCCAAATTCCTTCGTTTAGGCCTCCGAATAATTAATTTCCGTATTAATTATGTCGGGTGGGAGAAGTGTTGGACAAAAGATTAAAAAAGAAAAATTGCACTAGCGGAAATTTCATCATTTGTCGCGACAATGTCGTAATGGGCTTAAATTTGGCATGTTGATTGGAAACGGGCCGAGAAATTAGACTCGAGGCACGGACCCGGGATCACGAGATTTTAGCCAAATTCCTTCGTTTAGGCCTCCGAATAATTAATTTCCGTATTAATTATATCAAGTTGAAGAAGTGTTGGATAGAAAATTAACAAAGAAAAACCGCACCAGGGGCAATTTCATCATTTGTCGCAACGGTGTCGGAATGGGCCGAAATTTGGCAGGTTGATTGGAAACGGCCCGAGAAATTGGACTCGAGGCGCAGACCCAGGATCACGAGATTTTAGCCAAATTCCTTCGTTCAGGCCTTCGAATAATTAATTTTCATATTAATTATGTCAGATTGAAGAAGTGTTGGATAGAAAATTAAAAAAGAAAAACCGTACCAGGGGCAATTTCGTCATTTGTCGCGGCGGTGTCGGAATTGGCCGAAATTTGGCTGGATGATTTGAAATGGCCCCAAAAATTGGAGTCGGGGTACAGACCTAGTATCACGGTATTTTAGCCAAATTCCTTCGTTTAGGCCTCTAAATAATTAATTTCCGTAATAATTATGTCAGGTTGAAGAAGTGTTGGACAGAAAATTAACAAAGAAAAATCGCACCAGGGGCAATTTCATGATTTGTCGCGACGACCTCGGAATGGATCGAAATTTGGTAGGTTGATTGGAAACTACCCCAAAAATTGGAGTCGGGGCACAAACCCAATATCACAGGATTTTAGCCAAATCCCTTTGTTTAGGCCTCTGAATAATTAATTTCCGTATTACTTATGTTAGGCTGAAGATGTGTTGGACAGAAAATTAACAGAGAAAAGCCGCACGGGGGCAATTTCGTCATTTTTCGCGACAGTGTCGGAATGGGTCGAAATTTGGCAGGTTGATTGGAAACGGCCCCAGAAATTGGAGTCGGGGCACAGACCCGGGATCACGGGATTTTAGCCAAATTCCTTCGTTTAGGCCTCAGAATAATTAATTTCCGAAGTAATAATGTAAGGTCGAAGATGTGTTGGACAGAAAATTAACAACGTAAAATCGCACCAGGGGTAATTTTGTCATTCGTCGCGACGGTGTCGGAATGGGCCGAAATTTGGAAGATTGATTGGAAACGGCCAGAGAAATTGGACTTGGGGTACATACCCGTGATCACGGGATTTTAGCCAAATTCCTTCGTTTAGGCTTCCGAATAATTAATTTCCGTATTAATTATGTCAGGTTGAAGAAGTGCTGGATAGAAAATTAATACCGCAAAATCGCACTAGGGGCAATTTTGTCATTTGTCACGACAGTGTCGGAATGGACCGAAATTTGGCAGCTTGATTGGAAACGACCCCAGAAATTGGACTCGAGGCATGGACTCGAGATCACAAGATTTTAGCCAAATTCCTTCGTTTAGGCCTCTGAATAATTAATTTCCGTATTAATTATTTAGGTTGAAGATGCGTAGGACAGAAAATTAACAATGCAAAACCACACCAGGGGTAATTTCGTCATTTTTGCGACGGTATCGAAATGGGCCGAAATTTGGCATGTTGATTGGAAACAGCTCCAGAAATTGGGCTCGGGGCAAGACCCGGGATCACGGGATTTTAGCCAAATTCCTTTGTTTAGGCCTCAGAAAAATTAATTTCCGAAGTAATAATGTCAGGTCAAAGATGTGTTGGACAGAAAATTAACAACGTAAAATCGCACCAGGGGCAATTTCATTATTCGTCGCGACGGTGTCGGAATGGGCCGAAATTTGGAAGATTGATTGGAAACGGCCAAAGAAATTGGACTTAGGGTACATACTCGGGATCACGGGATTTTAGCCAAATTCCTTCGTTTAGGCCTCCGAATAATTAATTTCCTTATTAATTATGTCAGGTTGAAGAAGTGCTGGATAGAAAATTAATAACGCAAAACCGCACTAAGGGCAATTTTGTCATTTGTCGTGACGGTGTCGGAATGGACTGAAATTTGGCAGGTTGATTGGAAACGACCCAGAAACTGGACTCGGGGCACAGACTCGAGATCACAGGATTTTAGCCAAATTCCTTCGTTTAGGCCTCTGAATAATTAATTTCCGTATCAATTATGTAGGTTGAAGATGTGTAGGACAGAAAATTAACAATGCAAAACCACACCAGGGGCAATTTCGTCATTTTTCGCAACGGTATCGGAATGGGCCAAAATTTGGCAGGTTGATTGGAAACAGCACCAGAAATTGGGCTCGGGTCAAAGACCTGGGATCACGGGATTTTAGCCAAATTCCTTCGTTTAGGCCTCCGAATAATTAATTTTCGTATTAATTATGTCTGTTTGAAGATTTGTTGGACAGAAAATTAACAACGTAAAATCGAACAAGGGGCAATTTAGTCAATTGTCGCGACGTTGTCGGAATGGGTCAAAATTTGGCAGGTTGATTGGAAACGGCCTGAGAAATTGGAGTCGGGGCACAGACTCGGGCTCACGAAATTTTAGCCAAATTCCTTCGTTTAGACCGCCGAATAATTAATTTTGGTATTAATTATGTCAGGTTGAAGTAGTGTTAGACATAAAATTAACAAAGAAAAACCGCACCAAGGGCAATTTCGTCATTTGTCGCGACGGTGTCGGAATGGTTTGAAATTTGGCAGGTTGATTGGAAACGGCCCCAGAAATCGGAGTCGGGGTATAGACTCGGGATCACAGAATTTTAGCCAAATTCCTTCATTCAGGCCTTCGAATAATTAATTTTCGTATTAATTATGTCAGATTGATGAAGTGTTGGACAGAAAATTAAAAAAGAAAAACCGCACCAGGGGAAATTTTGTCATTTGTCGCGACGGTGTAGGAATGGGCCGAAATTCGGTAGGTTGATTGTAAATGGCCCCAGAAATTGGAGTCGGGGCACAGAGCAGGGATCACGAGATTTTAGCCAAATTCCTTCGTTTAGACCTCCGAATAATTAATTTCCGTATTAATTATGTTAGGTTGAAGAAGTGTTGGACAGAAAATTAAGAAAGAAAAACCGCACCAAGGGCAATTTCATCATTAGTCGCGACGGTGTCGAAAAGGGCCAAAATTTGGCAGGTTGATTGGAAATGGCCCGAGAAATTAGACTTGGGGCACAAACCCGAAATCACGGGATTTTAGCCAAATTCCTTCGTTTAGGCCTCCGAATAATTAATTTCTGTATTAATTATGTCGGGTTGGAGAAGTGTTGGACAAAAGATTAAAAAAGAAAAATCGCACCAGCGGAAATTTCATCATTTGTCGCGACAATGTCGTAATGGGCCAAAATTTGGCAAGTTGATTGGAAACGGCCCGAGAAATTAGACTTGAGGCACGGACCCGGGATCATGGGATTTTAGCCAAATTTCTTCGTTTAGGCCTCCGAATAATTAATTTTCGTATTAATTATATCAGGTTGAAGAAGTGTTGGATAGAAAATTAACAAAGAAAAATCGCACCAGGGGTAATTTCGTCATTTGTCGCGACGGTATCGGAATGGGCCGAAATTTGGCAGGTTGATTGGAAATGGCCCGAGAAATTGGATTCGAGGCGCAAACCCGGGATCACAAGATTTTAGCCAAATTCCTTCGTTCAGGCCTTCAAATAATTAATTTTCATATTAATTATGTCAGATTGAAGAAGTGTTGGACNTTCGTCATTTGTCACGACGGTGTCGGAATGGGCCGAAATTTGGCAGGTTGATTGGAAACGGCCCGAGAAATTGGACTCGAGGCGCAGACCCAGGATCACTAGATTTTAGCCAAATTCCTTCGTTCAGGCCTTCGAATAATTAATTTTCATATTAATAATGTCAGATTGAAGAAGTGTTGGATAGAAATTTAAAAAAGAAAAACCGTACCAGGGGCAATTTCGTCATTTGTCGCGACGGTGTCGGAATTGGCCGAAATTTGGCTGGATGATTTGAAACGGCCCCAAAAATTAGAGTCGGGGTACAGACCTAGTATCACGGTATTTTAGCCAAATTCCTTCGTTTAGGCCTCTGAATAATTAATTTCCGTAATAATTATGTCAGGTTGAAGAAGTGTTGGACAGAAAATTAACAAAGAAAAATCGCACCAGGGGCAATTCCATGATTTGTCGCGACGACCTCGGAATGGATCGAAATTTGGTAGGTTGATTGGAAACTACCCCGAAAATTGGAGTCGGGGCACAAACCCAATATCACAGGATTTTAGCCAAATTCCTTTGTTTAGGCCTCTGAATAATTAATTTCCGTATTACTTATGTTAGGCTGAAGATGTGTTGGACAGAAAATTAACAGAGAAAAGCCGCACCGGGGCAATTTCGTCATTTTTCGCGGCAATGTCGGAATGGGTCGAAATTTGGCAGGTTGATTGGAAACGGCCCCAGAAATTGGAGTCGGGGCACAGACCCGGGATCACGGGATTTTAGCCAAATTCCTTCGTTTAGGCCTCAGAATAATTAATTTCCGAAGTAATAATGTAAGGTCGAAGATGTGTTGGACAGAAAATTAACAACGTAAAATCGCACCAGGGGTAATTTTGTCATTCGTCGCGACGGTGTCGGAATGGGCCGAAATTTGGAAGATTGATTGGAAACGGCCAGAGAAATTGGACTTGGGGTACATACCCGTGATCACGGGATTTTAGCCAAATTCCTTCGTTTAGGCCTCCGAATAATTAATTTCCGTATTAATTATGTCAGGTTGAAGAAGTGCTGGATAGAAAATTAATACCGCAAAATCGCACTAGGGGCAATTTTGTCATTTGTCACGACGGTGTCGGAATGGACCGAAATTTGGTAGCTTGATTGGAAACGACCCCAGAAATTGGACTCGAGGCATGGACTCGAGATCACAAGATTTTAGTCAAATTCCTTCGTTTAGGCCTCTGAATAATTAATTTCCGTATTAATTATTTAGGTTGAAGATGCGTAGGACAGAAAATTAACAATGCAAAACCACACCAGGGGTAATTTCGTCATTTTCGCGACGGTATCGAAATGGGCCGAAATTTGGCATGTTGATTGGAAACAGCTCCAGAAATTGGGCTCGGGGCAAGACCCGGGATCACGGGATTTTAGCCAAATTCCTTTGTTTAGGCCTCAGAAAAATTAATTTCCGAAGTAATAATGTCAGGTCAAAGATGTGTTGGACAGAAAATTAACAACGTAAAATCGCACCAGGGGCAATTTCATTATTCGTCGCGACGGTGTCGGAATGGGCCGAAATTTGGAAGATTGATTGGAAACGGCCAAAGAAATTGGACTTAGGGTACATACTCGGGATCACGGGATTTTAGCCAAATTCCTTCGTTTAGGCCTCCGAATAATTAATTTCCTTATTAATTATGTCAGGTTGAAGAAGTGCTGGATAGAAAATTAATACCGCAAAACCGCACTAGGGGCAATTTTGTCATTTGTCGTGACGGTGTCGGAATGGACTGAAATTTGGCAGGTTGATTGGAAACGACCCAGAAACTGGACTCGGGGCACAGACTCGAGATCACTGGATTTTAGCCAAATTCCTTCGTTTAGGCCTCTGAATAATTAATTTCCGTATCAATTATGTAGGTTGAAGATGTGTAGGACAGAAAATTAACAATGCAAAACCACACCAGGGGCAATTTCGTCATTTTTTGCAACGGTATCGGAATGGGCCAAAATTTGGCAGGTTGATTGGAAACAGCACCAGAAATTAGGCTCGGGTCAAAGACCTGGGATCACGGGATTTTAGCCAAATTCCTTCGTTTAGGCCTCCGAATAATTAATTTTCGTATTAATTATGTCTGGTTGAAGATTTGTTGGACAGAAAATTAACAACGTAAAATCGAACAAGGGGCAATTTAGTCAATTGTCGCGACGTTGTCGGAATGGGTGAAAATTTGGCAGGTTGATTGGAAACGGCCTGAGAAATTGGAGTCGGGGCACAGACTCGGGCTCACGAAATTTTAGCCAAATTCCTTCGTTTAGACCGCCGAATAATTAATTTTGGTATTAATTATGTCAGGTTGAAGTAGTGTTGGACATAAAATTAACAAAGAAAAACCGCACCAAGGGCAATTTCGTCATTTGTCGCGACGGTGTCGGAATGGTTTGAAATTTGGCAGGTTGATTGGAAACGGCCCCAGAAATCGGAGTCGGGGTACAGACTCGGGATCACAGAATTTTAGCCAAATTCCTTCGTTCAGGCCTTCGAATAATTAATTTTCGTATTAATTATGTCAGATTGATGAAGTGTTGGACAGAAAATTAAAAAAGAAAAACCGCACTAGGGGAAATTTTGTCATTTGTCGCGACGGTGTAGGAATGGGCCGAAATTCGGTAGGTTGATTGTAAATGGCCCCAGAAATTGGAGTCGGGGCACAGAGCCGGGATCACGAGATTTTAGCCAAATTCCTTCGTTTAGACCTCCGAATAATTAATTTCCGTATTAATTATGTCAGGTTGAAGAAGTGTTGGACAGAAAATTAAGAAAGAAAAACCGCACCAAGGGCAATTTCATCATTAGTCGCGACGGTGTCGAAAAGGGCCAAAATTTGGCAGGTTGATTGGAAATGGCCCGAGAAATTAGACTTGGGGCACAAACCCGAAATCACGGGATTTTAGCCAAATTCCTTCGTTTAGGCCTCCGAATAATTAATTTCTGTATTAATTATGTCGGGTTGGAGAAGTGTTGGACAAAAGATTAAAAAAGAAAAATCGCACCAGCGGAAATTTCATCATTTGTCGCGACAATGTCGTAATGGGCCAAAATTTGGCAAGTTGATTGGAAACGGCCCGAGAAATTAGACTTGAGGCACGGACCCGGGATCATGGGATTTTAGCCAAATTTCTTCGTTTAGGCCTCCGAATAATTAATTTTCGTATTAATTATATCAGGTTGAAGAAGTGTTGGATAGAAAATTAACAAAGAAAAATCGCACCAGGGGTAATTTCGTCATTTGTCGCGACGGTATCGGAATGGGCCGAAATTTGGCAGGTTGATTGGAAATGGCCCGAGAAATTGGATTCGAGGCGCAAACCCGGGATCACAAGATTTTAGCCAAATTCCTTCGTTCAGGCCTTCAAATAATTAATTTTCATATTAATTATGTCAGATTGAAGAAGTGTTGGACAGAAAATTAAAAAAGAAAAACCGCACCAGGGGCAATTTCGTCATTTATCGCGACGGTGTCGGAATTGGCCAAAATTTGGCAGGTTGATTTGAAACGGCCCCAAAAATTGGAGTCAGGGTACAGACCTAGTATCACGGTATTTTAGCCAAATTCCTTCGTTTAGGCCTCCGAATAATTAATTTCCGTAATAATTATGTCATGTTGAAGAAGCGTTGGACAGAAAATTAACAAAGAAAAATCGCATCAGGGGCAATTTCATGATTTGTCGAGACGGTCTCGAAATGGACCGAAATTTGGCTGGTTGATTGGAAACTGCCCCGAAAATTGGTGTCGGGGCACAAACCTAATATCACAGGATTTTAGCCAAATTCCTTCGTTTTGGCCTCTGAATAATTAATTTCCATATTACTTATGTTAGGTTGAAGATGTGTTGGACAAAAAAAATTAACAGAGAAAAGCCGCACCTGGGGCAATTTCGTTATTTTTCGCGGCAGTGTCGAAATGGGACGAAATTTGGCAAGTTGATTGGAAACGGCCCCAGAAATTGGAGTCGGGGCACAGACCCGGGATCACGGGATTTTAGCCAAATTCCTTCGTTTAGGCCTCAGAATAATTAATTTCCAAAGTAATAATGTCAGGTCGAAGATGTGTTGGACAGAAAATTAACAACGTAAAACCACACCAGGGGCAATTTCGTCATTCGTCGCGATGGTGTCGGAATGGGCCGAAATTTGGAAGGTTGATTGGAAACGGCCAGAGAAATAGGACTTGGGGTACATACCCGGGATCACGGGATTTTAGCCAAATTCCTTCGTATAGGCCTCTGAATAATTAATTTCCGTATTAATTATGTCAGGTTGAAGAAGTGCTGGATAGAAAATTAATACTGCAAAACCGCACTAGGGGCAATTTTGTCATTTGTCGCGACGGTGTCGGAATGGATCGAAATCTGGCAGGTTGATTGGAAACGACCCCAGAAATTGGACTTGGGGCACAAACTCGAGATCATAGGATTTTAGCCAAATTCCTTCATTTAGGCCTCTGAATAATTAATTTCCGTATTAATTATGTAGGTTGAAGATGTGTAGGACAGAAAATTAACAATGCAAAACCACACTAGGGGCAATTTCGTCATTTTTCACGACGGTGTCGGAATGTGCTGAAATTTGGCCGGTTGATCGGAAACAGCACCAGAAATTGGGCTCGGGGCAAAGACCCGAGATGACGGGATTTTAGCCAAATTCCTTCGTTTAGGCCTCCGAATAATTAATTTTCGTATTAATTATGTGAGGTTGAAGATTTGTTGGACAGAAAATTAACAACGTAAAACCGCACAAGGGGCAATTTCGTCAATTGTCGCGACGTTGTCGGAATGGGTCAAAATTTGGTAGGTTGATTGGAAATGGCCCCAGAAATTGGAGTCAGGGCACATGCTCGGGTCACAGGATTTTAGCCAAATTCCTTCGTTTAGGCCTCCGAAAAATTAATTTCCATATTTATTATGTCAGGTTGAAGATGTGTTGGACAGAAAATTAACAACAAACCGCACCAGGGGCAATTTTGTCATTTGTCGTGATGACGTCGGAATGGGCCGAAATTTGGCAGATTGATTGGAAATGGTCCCAGAAATTAGAGCCGGGGCACAGACCCAAAATCACGAACTTTAGCCAAAATCCTTCGTTTAGGCCTTCGAATAATTAATTTCCGTATTAATTATGTCAGGTTGAAGAAGTGCTGGATAGAAAATTAATACTGCAAAGCCGCACTAGGGGCAATTTTGTCATTTGTCGCGACGGTGTCGGAATGGACCGAAATTTGGCAGGTTGATTGGAAACGACCCCAGAAATTGGACTCGGGGCACAAACTCGAGATCACAGGATTTTAGCCAAATTCCTTCGTTTAGGCCTCTGAATAATTAATTTTCGTATTAATTATGTAGGTTGAAGATGTGCAGGACAGAAAATTAACAATGCAAAACCACACCTGGGGCAATTTCGTCATTTTTCGCGACGGTGTCGGAATGAGCCGAAATTTGGCCGGTTGATTGGAAACAGCCCCAGAAATTGGGCTTGGGACAAAGACCCGAGATCACAGGATTTTTGCCAAATTCCTTCGTTTAAGCCTCCGAATAATTACTTTTCATATTAATTATGTCAGGTTGAAGATTTGTTGGACAGAAAATTAACAACGTAAAACTGCACAAGGGGCAATTTCGTCAATTGTTGCGACGTTGTCGGAATGTGTCAAAATTTGGCAGGTTGATTGGAAACGGCCCCAGAAATTGGAGTCAGGGCACATGGCCGGGTCACGGGATTTTAGCCAAATTCCTTCGTTTGGGCCTTCGAAAAATTAATTTCCGTATTTATTATGTCAGGTTGAAGATGTGTTGGATAGAAAATTAACAACAAACTGCACCAGGGACAATTTTGTCATTTGTCGTGACGGCGTCGGAATGGGCCGTAATTTGGCAGATTGATTGGAAATGGCCACAGAAATTAGAGCCGGGGCACAGACCCCGAATCACGGATATTAGCCAAATTCCTTCGTTTAGGCCTGCGAATAATTAATTTCGGTATTAATTACGTCAGGTTGAAGAAGTGTTGGATAGAAAATTAAAAAAGAAAAACAGCACCAGGGGCAATTTCGTCATTTGTCGCGACGGTGTCGGAATGGGCCACAATTTGGCAGGTTGATTGGAAACGGCCCGAGAAATTGGACTCGGGGTACAAGCCCACGATCAAAGGATTTTAGCCAAATTCCTTCGTTTAGGCCTCTAGATAATTCATTTCCGTATTAATTATGTCATGTTGAAGAAGTGTTGGGCAGAATATTAACAGAGAAAAGCCGCACTAGGGGCAATTTCGTCATTTGTCGCGACGGTGTCTGAATGGGCCAAAATTTGGCAGGTTGTTTGGAAACTGCCCGAGAAATTGGACCCGGGGCACAGACCTGGGATCACAGGATTTTAGCCAAATTCCTTCATTTAGGCCTCCGAATAATTAATTCCCACATTAATTATGTCAGGTTGAAGATGTCTTGGATAGAAAATTAACAAAGAAAAGCCGCACCATGGGTAATTTCGTCATTTTTCGTGACGGTGTTGGAATGTGCCGAAATTTGGCAGGTTGATTGTAAACGACCCCAGAAATTGGAATCGGGGCACACACCCGGGATCACGGGATTTTAGCCAAATTCCTTCGTTTAGGCCTCCGAATAATTAATTTCCATATAAATTTTGTCAGGTTGAAGAGGTGTTTGACAGAAAATTAACAAAGGAAAACCGCACTAGGGGCTATTTCTTCGTTTGTCGCGACGGTGTTGGAATGGGCCGAAATTTGGCAGGTTGATTGGAAACGGCACGACAAATTTGACTTGGGGCACGGACCCGAGATCACGGGATTTTAGCCAAATTCCTTCATTTAAGCCTCCGAATAATTAATTTTCGAATTAATTATCTCTAGTTGAAGATGTGTTGGACAGAAAATTAAAAACACAAATTCGCTTCGGGGGCAATTTCGTCATTTGTCGCGACGATGTCGGAATGGGCCGAAATTTGGCAGGTAGATTGGAAATGGCCCTAGAAATTTTTGTCGTGGCACAGACCCCGGATCACAGGATTTTATCCAAATTCCTTCGTTTAGGCCTCCGAATAATTAATTTCAGTATTAATTATGTCAGATTGGAGAAGTGTTGGACAGAAAATCAACAACGCAAAATCGCACCAGGGCCATTTTTGTCATTTGTCGTGACGGTGTCGGAATGGGCCGAAATTTGGCAGATTGATTGGAAACAGGCCTTGAAATTGGAGTCGGGGCACAGACCCGGGATCACGGGATTTTAGGTAAATTCCTTTGTTTAGGCCAATGAATAATTAATTTCCGTATTAATTATGTCAGGTTGAAGAGGTGTTGGATAGAAAATTAACAAAGAAAAACCGCACTAGGAGCAATTTCGTCATTTGTCGCGACAGTGTCGAAATTGGCTGAAATTTGGCAGGTTGATTGGAAACGGCCTGAGAAATTGGACTCGGGACACAAACTTGGGATTATAGGATTTTAGCCAAATTCCTTCATTTAGGCCCCCGAATAATTAATTTCCGTATTTATTATGACAGGTTGAAGAAGTGTTGGACAGAAAATTAAAGAAGAAAAATCGCACCAGGGGTAATTTCGTCATTTGTCGCGACGGTGTCGGAATGGGCCGAAATTTGGCAGGTTGATTCGAAACGGTCCGAGAAATTGGACTCGGGGCACAGACTCGGGATCACGGGATTTTAACCAAATTCGTTCGTTTAGGCCTCCGAATAATTAATTTCCGTATTAATTATGTCAGGTTGAAGATGTGTTGGACAGAAAATAAACAAAGAAAAGCCGCACCAGCGGCAATTTCGTCCTTTGTCACGACGGTGTTGGAATGGGGCCGAAATTTGGCAGGTTGATTGGAAATGGCCCCAAAAATTGGAGTCGGGGTACAGACCCGGGATCGCGGGATTTTAGCCCAATTCCTTTGTTTAGGCTTCCGAATAATTAATTTTCGTATTAATTATGTCAGCTTGAAGATGTGTTGGACAGAAAATTAACAACGTAAAATCGCACCAGGTGCAATTTCGTCATTCGTCGCGACGGTGTCGGAATGGGCCGAAATTTAGAAGGTTGATTGGAAACGGCTCGTGAAATTAGACTCGGGGGACATTCTCAGGATCACGGAATTTTAGCCAAATTCCTTCGTTTAGGCCTCCGAAAAATTAATTTCGGTATTTATTATGTCAGGTTGAAGATGTCTTGGACAGAAAATTAACAACGTAAAATCGCACCAGGTGCAATTTCGTCATTCGTCGCGACGGTGTCGAAATGGGCCGAAATTTGGCAAGTTGATTGGAAACGGCCCCAGAAATTGGGCTCGGGGCACAGACCTGGGATCACGAGGTTTTAACCAAATTCCTTCGTTTAGGCCTCCGAAAAATTAATTTCGGTATTTATTATGTCAGGTTGAAGATGTCTTGGACAGAAAATTAACAACGTAAAATCGCACCAGGTGCAATTTCGTCATTCGTCGCGACGGTGTCGAAATGGGCCGAAATTTGGCAAGTTGATTGGAAACGGCCCCAGAAATTGGGCTCGGGGCACAGACCTGGGATCACGAGGTTTTAACCAAATTCCTTCGTTTAGGCCTCCGAAAAATTAATTTCGGTATTTATTATGTCAGGTTGAAGATGTGTTGGACAAAAAATTAGCAACAAATGGCACTAGGGGTAATTTCGTCATTTATCGCAATAGTGTCGGAATGGGCCAAAATTTTGCAGGTTGATTGGAAACGGCCCGAGAGATTGGACTCGGGGTACATACCCGGGATCGCGGGATTTTTACCATTTCCTTAGTTTAGTTCTCCGAATAATTAATTTCCGTATTAATTATGTCAGTTTGAAGAAGTTTTGGATAGAAAATTAAGAACGCAAAACCGCACCCGAGGCAATTTTGTCATTTGTCGCGACGGTGTCGGAATGGGCTGAAATTTGGCAAGTTGCATGGAAATGGCCCCAGACATTCGAGTCGGGACATAGACCCGAGATCATGGGATTTTAACGAAATTCCTTCGTTTAGGCCTCCGAATAATTAACTTCCATTTTAATTATGTCAGGTTGAAGAAGTGTTGGACCAAAAATTAAAAAAGAAAAACCGCACTATGGGCAATTTCGTCATTTGTCGCGACGACGTCGGAATGGGCCGAAGTTAGACATGTTGATTGGAAACGGCTCGAGAAATTGGACTCGAGGCACAGACCTGGAATCACGAAATTTTAGCCAAATTTCTTCGTCCGGCCTCCGAATAATTAATTTCATTATTAATTATGTCAGGTTGAAGATGTGTTGGACAGAAAATTAACAACGTAAAACTGTACCAGGGGCAAATTTGTAATTTGTTGCGATGGCGTCGGAATGGACCGAAATTTGGTAGGTTGATCGGAAATGCCCCCAGAAATTGGAGTCGGGGCATGGACCCGGGATCATGGGACTTTTGCCAAATTCCTACGTTTAGGCCTCCAAATAATTAATTTCTGTATTAATTATGTCAGGTCGAAGAAGTGCTGAACAGAAAATCAACAAAGAAAAACTGCACCAGGGGCAATTTCGTCATATGTCGCGACGATGTCGGAATGGGCAGAAATTTGGCAGGTTGATTGGAAACGGCCCCAGAAATTGGTCTCAGGGCGTAGATCCGAGATCACGAGATTTTAGCCAAATTCCTTCGTTTAGGCGTCCGAATTATTAATTTTCGTGTTAATTATGTCAAGTTGAAGATGTGTTGGACAGAAAATTAACAACGCAAAACCGAACCTGGGGCAATTTCGTAATTTGTCGCGAAGGTGTCGGAATGGGCCGAAATTTGGCAGGTTGATTGGAAACAGCCCCAGAAATTGGAGGCGGGGCACAGACCCGGGATCACGGGATTTTTACCAAATTCCTTCGTTTAGGCCTCCGAATAATTAATTTCCTTATTAATTATGTCAGGTTGAAGATGTGTTGGACAGAAAATTAACAACGCAAAACCGCACCAGGGGTAATTTTGTCATTTGTTGCGACGGTGTCGGAATGGGCCAAAATTTGGCAGGTTGATTGGAAACAGCCCCAGAAATTGGAGGCGGGGCACAGACCCGGTATCACGGGATTTTTACCAAATTCCTTCGTTTAGCCCTCCGAATAATTAATTTTCGTATTAATTATGTCAGGTTGAAGAAGTGCTGGACAGAAAATTAAAAAAGAAAAATCGCACCATTGGCAATTTCGTCATTTATCTCGACGGTGTCGGAATGGGCCAAAATTTGGCAGGTTGATTGGAAACGGTATGAGAAATTAGACTCGAGGCATAGGCCCAGGATCATGGGATTTTAGGCAAATTCCTTCGTTTAGGCCTCCAAAGAATTAATTTTCGTATTAATTTTGTTAGGTTGAAGATGTGTTGGGCAGAAACTAAACAACGCAAAACCACACCAAAGGCAATTTTGTCATTTATTGCGACGGTGTCAAAATGGGCCAAAATTTGGTGGTTGATTGGAAACGGCCCCAGAAATTGGAGTCTGGGCATAGACCCGGGATCACGGGATTTTAGCCAAATTCCTTCGTTTAGGCCTCCGAGTAATTAATTTATGTATTAATTATGTCAAGTTGAAAATGTGTTGGAGAGAAAATTAAAAAAGCAAAACCGCTCTAGGGACAATTTCGTCATTTGTCGCGACGGTGTTGGAATGGGTCGAAATTTCGCAAGTTGATTGGAAACGACCCTAGAAATTGAAGTCGGGGCACAGACCTGGGATCACGGGATTTTAGCCAAATTCCTTCGTTTAGGCCTTCGAATAATTAATTTCCGTATTAATTAAATCAAGTTGAAGAAGTGTTGGAATGAAAATTAAAAAAGAAAAACCGAACCTGGGCCAATTCCGTCATTTGTCGCGACGGTGTCGGAATGGGCCGAAATTTGGCAGGTTGATTGGAAATGGCCCGAGAAATTGGACTCGGGGCACAGACCCGGCCTCATGGGATTTTAGCCAAATTCCTTCATTTAGGCCTCCGAATAATTAATTTTCGTATTAATTATGTCAGGTCGAAGATGTGTTGGACAGAAATTAACAACGCAAAATCGTAGCAGGGGCAATTTCATAATTTGTCGTGACGGTGTCGGAGTGGGCAAAAATTTGGCAGGTTGATTGGAAACGGCCCCAGAAATTGGAACCGGGGCACAAACCCGGGATCACGGGATTTTAGCCAAATTCCTTCGTTTAGGCCTCCAAATAATTAATTTCTGTATTGATTATGTCAAGTTGAAGAAGTGTTGGACAGAAAATTAACAAAGAAAAACCACACCTAGTGCAATTTCGTCATTAATCGCGACAGTGTCGGATTGGGCCGAAATTTGGCAAGTTGATTGGAAATGGCCCGGGAAATTGGACTCGTTGTACAGACCCAGGATCACGGGATTTTAGCCAAATTCTTTCGTTTAGGCCTTCGAATAATAAATTTCCTTATTAATTATGTCAGGTTGAAGGTGTGTTGGACAGAAAATTAACAACGCAAAATTGCACCAGGGGCAATTTTGTCATTTGACGTGACGGTGTCGGAATGGGCCGAAATTTGGCTGGTTGATCGGAAACGGCCCCAGAAATTAGAGTCGGGGCACAGACCTGGGATCGCGGGATTCTTGCCAAATTCCTTCGTTTAGGCCTTCGAATAATTAATTTCGTATTAATTATGTCAGGTTGAAGACGTGTTGAACAGAAAATTAACAATGCAGAACCGCACTAGGGGCAATTTTCTCATTTTTCGCGACGGTACTGGAATGGGCCGAAATGTGGCTGGTGGATTAGAAATGGCCCCAAAAATTGGAGTAGGGGCACAGACCTAGGTTCATGGGATTTTAGCCAAATTCCTTTGTTTTGGCCTCCGAATAATTAATTTCCGTATTAATTATGTCAGGTTGAAGAAGTGTTGTATAGAAAATTAAAAACGAAAAATCGCAGTAGGGGCAATTTTGTCATTTGTCGCGATGGTGTTGGAATGGGTCGAAATTTCGCAAGTTGATTGGAAACGACCCCATAAATTGGAGTCGGGGCACGGACCCGGGATCACGGGATTTTAGACAAATTTCTTCATTTAGGCATCCGAATAATTAATTTTTCGTTTTAATTATGTCAGGTTGAAGATGTGTTGGTCAGAAAATTACCAACACAAAACCGCACTAGGGGCAATTTCGTCATTTGTCGCGATCGTGTCGGAATGGGCCGAAATTTGGCAGGTTGATTGGAAACGGCTCCAGAAATTGGAGTCGGGGCACAGACCCGGGATCACGGGATTTTTGCCAAATTCCTTTGTTTAGGCCTCCGAATAATTAATTTCGTATAAATTATGTCAGGTTGAAGATGTTTTGGATAGAAAATTAACAACGCAAAATCGCACCAGGGGCAATTTTGTCATTTGTCGCAACGGTGTTGGAATGGGCAGAAATTTGACTGGTTGATTGGAAACGGCCCCAGAAATTGGAGTCGGCGCAAAGACTTGGGATCATGGGATTTTAGCCAAATTCCTTTGTTTAGGCCTCCGAATAATTAATTTCCGTATTAATTAGGTCAAGTTGAAGAAGTGTTGGATAAAAAATTAAAAAAGAAAATCGCACGAGGGGCAATTTCGTCGTTCGTCGCGATGGTGTCAGACTGGACCAAAATTTAGCAGGTTGATTGGAAACGGCCCGAGAAATTGGACTCGGGGCACAGGTCTGGGATCATGGGATTTTAGCCAAATTCCTTCGTTTAGGCCTCCGAATAATTGATTTCCATATTAATTATGTCAGGTTGAAGATGTGTTGGATAGAAAATTAACAACGCAAAATCGCACCAGGGGCCATTTTGTCATTCGACGCGACGGTGTTGGAATGGGCTGAAATTTGGTAGGATGATTGGAAACGGCCCGAGAAATTGGAGTCGGGGATCAAACCCGGGATCGCGGGATTTTAGCCAAATTCCTTCGTTTAGGCCTCCGAATAATTAATTTTCGTATTAATTATGTCATGTTGAAGATGTGTTGGAAAGAAAATTAACAACACAAAATCGCACCAGGGGCGATTTCGTCATTTGTCGCGACGATGTCGGAATGGGCCGAAATTTGGCAAGTTGATTGGAAACGGCCCCAGAAATTGGAGTGAGGGCCTTCGAATAATTAATTTCGTATTAATTATGTCATGTTGTAGATGTGTTGGAAAGAAAATTAACAACACAAAATCGCACCAGGGGCGATTTCGTCATTTGTCGCGACGATGTCGGAATGGGCCGAAATTTGGCAAGTTGATTGGAAACGGCCCCAGAAATTGGAGTGAGGGCCTTCGAATAATTAATTTCGTATTAATTATGTCATGTTGTAGATGTGTTGGAAAGAAAATTAACAACACAAAATCGCACCAGGGGCGATTTCGTCATTTGTCGCGACGATGTCGGAATGGGCCGAAATTTGGCAAGTTGATTGGAAACGGCCCCAGAAATTGGAGTGAGGGCCTTCGAATAATTAATTTCGTATTAATTATGTCATGTTGTAGATGTGTTGGAAAGAAAATTAACAACACAAAATCGCACCAGGGGCGATTTCGTCATTTGTCGCGACGATGTCGGAATGGGCCGAAATTTGGCAAGTTGATTGGAAACGGCCCCAGAAATTGGAGTGAGGGCCTTCGAATAATTAATTTCGTATTAATTATGTCATGTTGTAGATGTGTTGGAAAGAAAATTAACAACACAAAATCGCACCAGGGGCGATTTCGTCATTTGTCGCGACGATGTCGGAATGGGCCGAAATTTGGCAAGTTGATTGGAAACGGCCCCAGAAATTGGAGTGAGGGCCTTCGAATAATTAATTTCGTATTAATTATGTCATGTTGTAGATGTGTTGGAAAGAAAATTAACAACACAAAATCGCACCAGGGGCGATTTCGTCATTTGTCGCGACGATGTCGGAATGGGCCGAAATTTGGCAAGTTGATTGGAAACGGCCCCAGAAATTGGAGTGAGGGCCTTCGAATAATTAATTTCGTATTAATTATGTCATGTTGTAGATGTGTTGGAAAGAAAATTAACAACACAAAATCGCACCAGGGGCGATTTCGTCATTTGTCGCGACGATGTCGGAATGGGCCGAAATTTGGCAAGTTGATTGGAAACGGCCCGAGAAATTGGAGTCGGGGATCAAACCCGGGATCGCGGGATTTTAGCCAAATTCCTTCGTTTAGGTCTCCGAATAATTAATTTTCGTATTAATTATGTCAGGTCGAAGATGTGTTGGACAGAAAATTAACAACGTAAAACAGCACCAGGGGCAATTTCGGCATTTGTCGCGACAGTGTGGGAATGGACCGAAATTTGGCAGGTTGATTGAAAACAGTCCCAGGAATTGGAGTCGGGGTACAGACCCGGGATCATGGGATTTTAGCCAAATTCCTTCGTTTAGGCCTCCGAATAATTAATTTTCGTATTAATTATGTCAGGTTGAAGATGTATTGGATAGAAATTAACAACGCAAAACTGCACAAGGGGCAATTTCATAATTTGTCGTGATGGTGTCGGAATGGGCAGAAATTTGGCAGGTTGATTGGAAACGATCGCAGAAATTGGAGTCGGGGCACAGACCCGGGATCATGGGATTTTAGCCAAATTCCTTCGTTTAGGCCTCCGAATAATTAATTTTCGTATAAATTATGTCAGGTTGAAGAAGTGTTCGATGGAAAATTAAAAAAGAAAAATCGGACTAGGGGCAATTTCGTCATTTGTTGCGACAGTGTCGAAATGGGCCGAAATTTGGCAGGTTGATTGGAAACGGCCTGAGAAATTGGACTCGGGGCACAGGTCTAGGATCATGGGATTTTAGCCAAATTCCTTCGTTTAAGCCTCCGAATAATTAATTTTCGTATTAATTATGTCACGTTGAAGATGTGTTGGACAGAAAATCAACAACGCAAAATCGCACCAAGGACAATTTTGTCCTTCGACGTGACGGTGTCGGAAAAGGCCGAAATTTGGCAGGATGACTGGAAACGGTACCAAAAATTGGAGTCTGGGAACAAACCCGGGATCGTGGGATTTTAGCCAAATTCCTTCGTTTAGGCCTCCCAATAATTAATTTCTGTATTAATTATGTCAGGTTGAAGATGTGTTGGACAGAAAATTAACAACCCAAAACCGCACTAGGGACAATTTCGTCATTTGTCGCGACAGTGTCGGAATGGGCCGAAATTTGGCAGGTTGATTGGAAACGGCCCGAGAAATTGGACTCGGGCCACAGGCATGGGATCATGGGATTTAAGCTAAATTCCTTCGTTTAGGCCTCTGAATAATTAAGTTTCGTATTAATTATGTCAGGTTGAAATATGTTGGACAGAAAATTAACAACGCAAAACCGCACCAAGGGCAAGTTTGTCATTTGACATGAAGGTGTCGGAATGGGCCGAAATTTGGCAGATCGATTGGAAAGGGCCCCAGAAATTGGAGTCAGGGAACAGACCCGGGATTACGGGATTTTAGCCAAATTCCTTCGTTTAGGCCTCCTAATAATTAATTTCCGCATAAATTATGTCAGGTTGACGATGTGTCGGACAGAAAATTGACAAAGTAAAATCGCACTAGGGGCAATTTCGTCATTTGTAGCGACGGTGTCGGAATGGGTCGAAATTTAGCAGGTTGATTAGAAACGGCCCTGAAATTGGGGTCGGGGCACAAACCCGGGATCACGGGATTTTAGCCAAATTCCTTCGTTTAGGCCTCCAAATAATTAATTTCTGTATTAATTATGTCAAGTTGAAGAAGTGTTGGACAGAAAATTACCAAAGAAAAACCGCACCTAGGGCAATTTCATCATTTGTCGCGACGACGTCGGATTGGGCCGAAATTTGGCAAGTTGATTGGAAATGGCCCGGGAAATTGGACTTGGGGTACACACCCAAGAACATGGGATTTTAGCCAAATTCCTTCGTTTAGGCCTTCGAATAATTAATTTCCTTATTAATTATGTCAGGTTGAAAATGTGTTGAACAGAAAATTAACAAAGCAAAACCGCATTAGGGGCAATTTTGTCATTTGTCGCGACGGTGCTGGAATGGGCCGAAATTTGGCTGGTTGATTGGAAACGGCCCCAAAAATTGGAGTCGGGGCACAGACCTGGGATCATGGGATTTTAGCCAAATTCCTTTGTTTTGGCCTCCGAATAATTAATTTCGTATTAATTATGTCAGGTTGAAGATGTGTTGGACAGAAAATTAACAAAGCAAAACCGTACTAGGGGCAATTTTGTCATTTGTCACGACGGTGTTGGAATGGGCTGAATTTTGGCAGGTTGCTTGGAAATGGCTCCAGAAATTGGAGTCAGGGCACAGACCCGGGATCATGGGATTTTAGCCAAATTCCTTCGTTTAGGCCTCGAATATTAATTTCGTATTAATTATGTCAGGTTGAAGATGTGTTGGACAGAAAATTAACAAAGCAAAACCGTACTAGGGGCAATTTTGTCATTTGTCACGACGGTGTTGGAATGGGCTGAATTTTGGCAGGTTGCTTGGAAATGGCTCCAGAAATTGGAGTCAGGGCACAGACCCGGGATCATGGGATTTTAGCCAAATTCCTTCGTTTAGGCCTCGAATATTAATTTCGTATTAATTATGTCAGGTTGAAGATTTTTTGGACAGAAAAATAACAACACAAAACCGCACCAGGGGCAATTTTGTCATTTGTCGCAACGGTGTTGGAATGGACAGAAATTTGACTGGTTGATTGGAAACGGCCCCAGAAATTGGAGTCAGGGCCCAGACCCAGGATCATGGGATTTTAGCCGAATTCCTTCGTTTAGGCCTCCGAATAATTAATTTCCGTATTAATTATGTCAGGTTGAAGAAGTGTTGGATAGAAAATTAAAAAAGAAAAATCGAACCGGGGGCAATTTCGTCATTTGTCACGACGGTGTCGGAATGGGTCGAAATTTGGCAGTTGATTGGAAATGGCCCGAGAAATTAGACTTGGGGCATAGACTCGGGCTCATGGGATTTTAGCCAAATTCCTTTGTTTAGGCCTCCGAATAATTAATTTCCTTATTAGTTATGTCAGGTTGAAGATGTGTTGAACAGAAAATTAACAACGCAAAATCGCACCAAGGGCAATTTTGTCATTTGCTGCGACGGTGTCGGAATGGGCCGAAATTTGGCAGGTTGATTGGAAACGGCCCCAGAAATTGGAGTTAGGGCACAGACCTGGGATCGCGGGATTTTTGCCAAATTCCTTCGTTTAGGCCTCCGAATAATTAATTTCGTATTAATTATGTCAGGTTGAAGATGTGTTGGACAGAAAATTAACAACGCAAAACCGCACTAGGGGCAATTTTCTCATTTGTCGCGACGGTGCTGAAATGGGCCGAAATTTGGCTGGTTGATTGGAAACAGCCCCAAAAATTGGAGTCGGGGCACAGACCTGGGATCATGGGATTTTAGCCAAGTTCCTTTGTTTTGGCCTCCGAATAATTAATTTTCGTTTTAATTATGTCAGGTTGAAGATGTGTTGGACAGAAAATTAACAACACAAAACCGCACCAGGGGCAATTTCATCATTTGTCGCGCCGGTGTCGGAATGGGCCGAAATTTGGCACGTTGATTGGAAACGGCCCTAGAAATTTGAGACGGGGCACAGACCCGGGATCACGGGATTTTTGTCAATTTCCTTCGTTTAGGCCTCCGAATAATTAATTTCCGTATTAATTATGTCAGGTTGAAGAAGTGTTGGACAGAAAATTAACAAAGAAAATCCGCACCAAGGGCAATTTTGTCATTTGTCGCGACGGTGTTGGAATGGGCTGAATTTTGGCAGGTTGCATGGAAATGGCTCCAAAAATTGGAGTCGGGGCACAGACCTGGGATCATGGGATTTTAGCCAAATTCCTTCATTCAAGCCTCCGAATAATTAATTTCCGTATTAATTATGTCAGGTTGAAGAAGTGTTGGACAGAAAATTAACAAAGCAAAACCGCACCCGGGGCCATTTTGTCATTTGACGCGACGGTGTCGCAATAGGCCGAAATTTGGCAGGTTGATTGGAAACGTCCCAAGAAATTGGACTCGGGGCACAGGTATGGGATCATGGGATTTTAGCCAAATTCCTTCGTTCGGGCCTCCAAATAATTAATTTCTGTATTAATTATGTCAGGTTGAAGATGTGTTGCACAGAAAATTAACAAAGCAAAACCGCACCCGGGGCCATTTTGTCATTTGACGCGACGGTGTCGCAATAGGCCGAAATTTGGCAGGATGATTGGAAACGACCCGAGAAATTAGAGTTGGGGAATAGACCCGGGATCGTGGGATTTTAGCCAAATTCCTTTATTTAGGCCTCCGAATAATTAATTTTCGTATTAATTAAGTCAGGTTGAAGATGTGTTGGACAGAAAATTAACAACACAAAACCGCACCAGGGGCAATTTCATCATTTGTCATGACCGTGTCAGAATGGGCCGAAATTTGGCAGGTTGATTGGAAACGGCCCGAGAAATTGGACTAGGGGCACAGGCCTAGGATCATGGGATTTTAGCCAAATTCCTTTATTTAGGCCTCCGAATAATTAATTTCGTATTAATTATGTCAGGTTGAAGATGCGTTGGACAGAAAATTAACAACACAAAACCGCACCAGGGGCAATTTCATCATTTGTCATGACCGTGTCAGAATGGGCCGAAATTTGGCAGGTTGATTGGAAACGGCCCGAGAAATTGGACTAGGGGCACAGGCCTAGGATCATGGGATTTTAGCCAAATTCCTTTATTTAGGCCTCCGAATAATTAATTTCGTATTAATTATGTCAGGTTGAAGATGCGTTGGACAGAAAATTAACAACACAAAACCGCACCAGGGGCAATTTCATCATTTGTCATGACCGTGTCAGAATGGGCCGAAATTTGGCAGGTTGATTGGAAACGGAACCAGAAATTGGAGTCAGGGAACAGACCCCGGATAGCGGAATTTTAGCCAAATTCCTTCGTTTATGCCTCCGAATAATTAATTTTCGTATTAATTATGTCAGGTTGAAGATGCGTTGGACAGAAAATTAACAACACAAAACCGCACCAGGGGCAATTTCATCATTTGTCATGACCGTGTCAGAATGGGCCGAAATTTGGCAGGTTGATTGGAAATGGCCCGAGAAATTGGACTCAAGGCACAGACTCGGGCTCACGGAATTTTAGCCAAAGTCCTTCGTTTAGGCCTCCGAATAATTAATTTCCTTACTAAATATGTCAGGTTGAAGATGTGTTGGACAGAAAATTAACAACGCAAAATCGCACCAGGGGTAATTTCGTCATTTGTCACGACGGTGTCGGAATGGGTCGAAATTTGGCAGGTTGATTGGAAATGGCCCTAGAAATTGGAGCCGGGGCACAGACCCGGGATCACGGGATTTTAACCAAATTCCTTCATTTAGGCTTCCGAATAATTAATTTTGTATTCATTATGTCAGGTTGAAGTTGTGTTGGACAGAAAATTAACAACGCAAAATCGCACCGGGGGCAATTTTGTCATTTGTCGCGACGGTGTTGGAATGGGCCGAAATTTGGCAGGTTGATTGGAAACGGAACCAGAAATTGGAGCCGGGGAACAAACCCTGGATCGCGAGATTTTAGCCAAATTCCTAAGTTTAGGCCTCTGAATATTTAATTTCCTTATTAATTATGTTAGGTTGGAGATGTGTTGGACAGAAAATTAACAACACAAAATCGCACTAGGGGCAATTTCGTCATTTGTCGGGATGGTGTCGGAATGGGCCGAAATTTGGCAGGTTGATTGGAAATGGCCCAAGAAATTGGACTCGGGGCATAGATCTAGGCTCACGGGATTTTAGCCAAATTCCTTCGTTTAGGCCTCCGAATAATTAATTTCCTTATTAATTATGTCAGGTTGAAGATGTGTTGGACAGAAAATTAACAACGTAAAATCGCACCAGGGGCAATTTCATCATTTGTCACGACGGTGTCGGATTGGGCCGAAATTTGGCAAGTTGATTGGAAACGGCCCCAGAAATTGGAGTCGGGGAACAGACACGAGATCACGGGATTTTTGCCGAATTCATTCGTTTAGGCCTCCGATAATTAATTTCGTATCAACTACGTCAGGTTGAAGATGTGTTGGACAGAAAATTAACAACGCAAAACTGGACCAGGGGTAATTTTGTCATTTGTCGGGACGGTGTCGGAATGGGCCGAAATTTGGCAAGTTGATTGGAAATGGCCCGAGAAATTGGACTCGGGGCATAAACCCAGGCTCACGGGATTTTAGCCAAATTCCTTCGTTTAGGCTTCTGAATAATTAATTTCCATATTAATTTTGTTAGGTTGAAGATGTGTTAGACAGAAAATTAACGCAAAACCGCACCAGGTACAATTTCGTCATTGGTCGCGACGGTGTCGGAATGGGCCGAAATTTGGTAGGTTGATTGGAAACGGCCCCAGAAATTGGAGACAGGGCACAGACCCGGGATCATGGGATTTTAGCCAAATTCCTTCATTTAGGCCTCCGAATAATTAATTTCTGTATTAATTATGTCAAGTTGAAGATGTGTTGGATAGAAAATTAACAACGCAAAACCGCACCAGGGGTAATTTCGTCATTTGTCGCGACGGTGTCGGAATGGGCCGAAATTTAGCAGGTTGATTGGAAACGGCCCGAGAAATTGGACTCGGGCCACAGCCATGGGATCATGGGATTTAACCCAAATTCCTTCGTTTAGGCCTCTGAATAATTAAGTTTCGTATTAATTATGTCAGGTTGAAATGTGTTGGACAGAAAATTAACAACGCAAAACCGCACCAAGGGCAAGTTTGTCATTTGACATGAAGGTGTCGGAATGGGCCGAAATTTTGCAGGACGATTGGAAACGGCACTAGAAATTGGAGTCAGGGATCAAACCCGGGATCGCGGGATTTTAGCCAAATTCCTTCATTTAGGCCTCCAAATAATTAATTTCCGTATTAATTATGTTAGGTTGAAGATGTGTTGGACAGAAAATTAACAACACAAAACCGCACCAGGGGCAATTTCATCATTTGTCGGGACAGTGTCGGAATGGGCCGAAATTTGGCAAGTTGATTGAAAATGGCCCGAGAAATTGGACTCAGGGCAAAGACCCAGGCTCACGGGATTTTAGCCAAATTCCTTCGTTTAGGACTCCGAATAATTAATTTCCTTATTAATTATGTTAGGTTGAAGATGTGTTGGACAGAAAATTAACATCGCAAAATCGCACCAGTGGCAATTTTGTCATTTGTCGCGATGGTGTCGGAATGGGCTGAAATTTGGCAAGTTGATTGGAAACGGCCCCAGAAATTGGAGTCGGGGCACAGACCCGGGATCATGGGAATTTTGCCAAATTCCTTCGTTTAGGTCTCCGAATAATTTATTTCGTATTAATTATGTCAGGTTGAAGATGTGTTGGACAGAAAATTAAGAACGCAAAACCACACCAGGGGGCAATTTTGTCATTCGTTGCTACGGTGTTGGAATGGGCCGAAATTTGGCTGGTTGATTGGAAACGGCCCCAGAAATTGGAGTCGGGGCACAGACCCGAGATCATTGAATTTTAGCCAAATTCCTTCGTTTGGGCCTCCGAATAATTAATTTTCGAATTAATTTTGTCACGTTGAAGAAGTGTTGGATAGAAAATTAAAAAAGAAAAATCGCACTAGGGGCAATTTCTTCATTTGTCGCGACGGAGTTGGAATGGGCCGAAATTTGGCAGGTTGATTGGAAATGGCCCGAGAAATTGGACTCGAGGCATAGGCCCGGGATGATGGGAATTTAGGAAAATTCCTTCGTTTAGGTCTCCGAATAATTAATTTTAGTATTAATTATGTCAGGTCGAAGATGTGTTGGACAGAAAATTAACAATGCAAAACCGCACCAGGGGTAATTTCGGCATTTGTCACGACAGTGTAGGAATGGACCGAAATTTGGTAGGTTAATTGAAAATGGTCCCAGAAATTGGAGTCGGGGTACAGACCCGGGATCATGGGATTTTAGCCAAATTCCTTCGTTTAGGCCTCCGAATAATTAATTTCCGTATTAATTATTTCAGGTTGAAGATGTGTTGGATAGAAATTAACAACGCAAAACTGCACAAGGGGCAATTTCATAATTTGTCGTGACGGTGTCGGAATGGGCAGAAATTTGGCAGGTTGATGGGAAACGGCCCCAGAAATTGGAGTCGGGGCATAGACCCGGGATCATGGGATTTTACCCAAATTCCTTCGTTTAGGCCTCCAAATAATTAATTTCCATATAAATTATGTCAGGTTGAAGAAGTGTTGGATGGAAAATTAAAAAAGAAAAATCGGACTAGGGGCAATTTCGTCATTTGTCGCGACGGTGTCGGAATGGGCTGAAATTTGGCAGGTTGATTGGAAACGGCCTAAGAAATTGTACTCGGGGTACAGGTCTAGGATCATGGGATTTTAGCCAAATTCCTTCGTTTAAGCGTCCGAATAATTAATTTTCGTATTAATTATGTCAGGTTGAAGAAGTGTTGGACAGAAAATCAACAATGCAAAATCGCATCAGGGGCAATTTTGTCCTTCGACGCGACGGTGTCGGAAAAGGCTGAAATTTGGCAGGATGATTGGTAACGGTACCAGAAATTGGAGTTGGGGAACAGACCCGGGATCGTGGGATTTTAGCCAAATTCCTTCGTTTAGGCCTCCCAATAATTAATTTCTGTATTAATTATGTTAGGTTGAAGATGTGTTGGACAGAAAATTAACAACGCAAAATCGTACTAGGGACAATTTCGTCATTTGTCACGACGGTGTCGAAATGGGCCAAAATTTGGCAGGTTGATTGGAGACGGCCCGAGAAATTGGACTCGGGCCACAGGCATGTAATCATGGGATTTAAGCCAAATTCCTTCATTTAGACCTCTGAATAATTAATTTTCGTATTAATCATGTCAGGTTGAAATGTGTTGGACAGAAAATTAACAACGTAAAACCACACCAAGGGCAAGTTTGTCATTTGACACGAAGGTGTCGGAATGGGCCGAAATTTGGCAGGTTCATTGGAAACGGCCCCAGAAATTGGAGTCGGGTCACAGACCCAGGATCATGGGATTTTAGCCGAATTCCTTCGTTTAGGCCTCCGAATAATTAATTTCCGTATTAATTATGTCAGGTTGAAGAAGTGTTGGACAGAAAATTAACAACGCAAAATCGTACCAGGGGCAATTTCGTCATTTGTCACGACGGTGTCAGAATGGGCCGAAATTTGGCAGGTTGATTCGAAATAGCCCCAGAAATTGGAGTCGGGTCACAGACCCAGGATCATGGGATTTTAGCCGAATTCCTTCGTTTAGGCCTCCGAATAATTAATTTTGTATTCATTATGTCAGGTTGAAGAAGTGTTGGACAGAAAATTAACAACGCAAAATCGTACCAGGGGCAATTTCGTCATTTGTCACGACGGTGTCAGAATGGGCCGAAATTTGGCAGGTTGATTCGAAATAGCCCCAGAAATTGGAGTCGGGTCACAGACCCAGGATCATGGGATTTTAGCCGAATTCCTTCGTTTAGGCCTCCGAATAATTAATTTTGTATTCATTATGTCAGGTTGAAGAAGTGTTGGACAGAAAATTAACAACGCAAAATCGTACCAGGGGCAATTTCGTCATTTGTCACGACGGTGTCAGAATGGGCCGAAATTTGGCAGGTTGATTCGAAATAGCCCCAGAAATTGGAGTCGGGTCACAGACCCAGGATCATGGGATTTTAGCCGAATTCCTTCGTTTAGGCCTCCGAATAATTAATTTTGTATTCATTATGTCAGGTTGAAGAAGTGTTGGACAGAAAATTAACAACGCAAAATCGTACCAGGGGCAATTTCGTCATTTGTCACGACGGTGTCAGAATGGGCCGAAATTTGGCAGGTTGATTCGAAATAGCCCCAGAAATTGGAGTCGGGTCACAGACCCAGGATCATGGGATTTTAGCCGAATTCCTTCGTTTAGGCCTCCGAATAATTAATTTTGTATTCATTATGTCAGGTTGAAGAAGTGTTGGACAGAAAATTAACAACGCAAAATCGTACCAGGGGCAATTTCGTCATTTGTCACGACGGTGTCAGAATGGGCCGAAATTTGGCAGGTTGATTCGAAATGGCCCCAGAAATAGGAGTCGGGGCACAGACCCGGGATCACGGGATTTTTGCCAAATTCCTTCGTTTAGGCTTCCGAATAATTAATTTTGTATTCATTATGTCAGGTTGAAGATGTGTTGGACAGAAAATTAACAACACAAAATCGCACCGGGGGCAATTTTGTCATTTATCGCGACGGTGTTAGAATGGGCCAAAATTTAGCTGGTTGATTGGAAACGGCCACAGAAATTGGAGTCGGGGCACAGACCCAGGATCATTGGATTTTAGCCAAATCCCTTCGTTAGGCCTCCGAATAATTAATTTCTGTATTAATTATGTCAGGTTGAAGAAGTGTTGGATAGAAAACTAAAAAAGGAAAATTGTACTAGGGGCAATTTCGTCGTTTGTCGAGACGGTGTCGGAATGGGCTGAAATTTGGCAGGTTGATTGGAAATAGCCCAAGAAATTGGACTCGGGGCACAAGCTTGGGATCATGGGATTTTAGCCAAATTACATCGTTTAGGCCTCCAAATAATTAATTTACGTATTAATTATGTCAGGTTGATGATGTGTTGGATAGAAAATTAACAATGCAAAACCGAACCAGGGGCGATTTTGTCATTTGTCGCGACGGTGTCGGAATGGGCTGAAATTTGGCAGGTTGCATGGAAACGGCCCCAAAAATTTGAGTCAGGACATAGACCCGAGATCACGAGATTTTAGCGAAATTCCTTCGTTTAAGCCTCTGAATAATTAACTTTCGTATTAATTATGTTAGGTTGAAGAAGTGTTGGACCAAAATTTAAAAAAGAAAAACCGCACCAGTAGCAATTCGTCATTTGTCGCGACGACGTTGGAATGCGACGAAATTTGATAGGTTGATTCGAAACGGCCCGAGAAATTGGACTCGAGGCACAGACCCGGAATCCTGGGATTTTAGCCAAATTCCTTCGTTTGGCCTCCGAATAATTAATTTCATTATTAATTATGTCAGGTTGAAGATGTGTTGGACAGAAAATTAACAACGCAAAACCGTACCAGGGGCAAATTACTAACTTGTCGCGACGACGTCGGAATGGGCCAAAATTTGGCAGGTTGATCGAAAACGGCCCCAGAAATTGAAATTGGGGCGTGGACCCAGGATCACGAGATTTTCGCCAAATTCCTTCGTTTAGGCTTCCAAAAAATTAATTTCTGTGTTAATTATGTCAGGTCGAAGAAGTGCTGGACAGAAAATTAACAAAGAAAAACCACACCAGGGGCAATTTTGTCATATGTCGCGACGATGTCGGAATGGGCAGAAATTTGGCAGGTTGATTGGAAACGGCACCAGAAAATGGTCTCGGGGCGGAGATTCGAGATCGCGGGATTTTAGCCAAGTTCCTTCGTTTAGGCCTCCGAATTATTAATTTTGGTATTAATTATGTCAGGTTGAAGATGTGTTGGATAGAAAATTAACCCAAAACCGAACCTGGGGCAATTTCGTCATTAGTCGCAACGGTGTCGGAATGAGCCGAAATTTGGCAGGTTGATTGGAAATGGCCAGAGAAATTGGATTTAGGGCACAGACCCGAGCTCACGGGATTTTAGCGAAATTCCTTCGTTTAGGCCTCCGAATAATTGATTTTCTTATTAATTACGTCAGGTTGAAGATGTGTTGGACAGAAAATTAAAAACGCAAAATCGCACCTAGGGCAATTTTGTCATTTGACGCTATGGTGTCGGAATGGCCCGAAATTTGGTAGGTTGATTGGAAACGGAACTAGAAATTGGAGTCGGGGAACAGACCCCGGATCGCGGGATTTTAGCCAAATTCCTAAGTTTAGGCCTCTGAATATTTAATTTCCTTATTAATTATGTTAGGTTGAAGATGTGTTGGACAGAAAATTAACAACACAAAATCGCACCAGGGGCAATTTCGTCATTTGTCGGGACGGTGTCGGAATGGGCCGAAATTTGGCAGGTTGATTGGAAATGGCTCGAGAAATTGGACTCGGGGCATAGATCCAGGCTAACGGGATTTTAGCCAAATTCCTTCGTTTAGGCCTCCAAATAATTAATTTCCTTATTAATTATGTCAGGTTGAAGATGTGCTGGACAGAAAATTAACAACGCAAAATCGCACCAGGGGCAATTTCTTCATTTGTCGCGACGGTGTCGGAATGGGCCGAAATTTGGCAAGTTGATTGGAAACGGCCCCAGAAATTGGAGTCGGGGCACAGACCCGGGATCATGGGATTTTTGCCAAATTCCTTCATTTAGGCCTCCAAATAATTAATTTCGTATTAATTATGTCAGGTTGAAGATGTGTTAGATAGAAAATTAACAACGTAAAACTGCACCTGGGGCAATTTTGTCATTTGTCGTGACGGTGTTGGAATGGGCCGAAATTTGGTTGGTTGATTGGAAACGGCCCCAGAAATTGGAGTCGAGGCATAGACCCGAGATCATGGGATTTTAGCCAAATGCCTTCGTTTAGGCCTCCGAATAATTAATTTTCGAATTAATTATGTCACGTTGAAGAAGTGTTGGATAGAAAATGAAAAAAGAAAAATCGCACTAGGGGCAATTTCTTCATTTGTCGCGACGGAGTCGGAATGGGCCTAAATTTGGCAGGTTGATTGGAAACGGCACGAGAAATTAGACTCGGGGCACAGGCCCGGGATCAAGGGATTTTAGGCAAATTCCTTCGTTTAGGCCTCTGAATAATTAATTTCCGTATTAATTTTGTTAGGTTGAAGATGTGTTGGACAGAAAATTAATAACTCAAAACCGCACCAGGTACAATTTCGTCATTTGTCGCGATGGTGTCGGAATGGGCCGAAATTTGTAGGTTGATTGGAAACGGCCCCGAAAATTGGAGTCAGGGCACAAACCCGGGATCACTGGATTTTAGCCAAATTCCTTCGTTTAGGCCTCCGAATAATTAATTTCTGTATTAATTATGTCAAGTTGAACATGTGTCGGACAGAAAATTAACAACGCAAAACCGCACCAGGGGTAATTTTGTCATTTGTCGCGATGGTGTTGGAATGGGTCGAAATTTCGCAGGTTGATTGGAAATGATCCCAGAAATTGGAGTCGGGGCACAGACCCGGGATCACGGGATTATAGCCTAATTCCTTCGTTTAGGCCTCCGAATAATTAATTTTCGTATTAATTATATCAGGTTGAAGAAGTGTTGGAATGAAAATTAAAAAAGAAAAATCACACCAGGGGCAATTTCGTCATTTGTCGCGACGATGTCGGAATGGGCCGAAATTTGGTAGGTTGATTGGAAACGGCCCGAGAAATTGGACTTGAGGCATAGGCCCGGGATAATGGGATTTTAGGCAAATTCCTTTGTTTAGGTCTCCGAATAATTAATTTTCGTATTAATTATGTCAGGTCGAAGATGTGTTGGACAGAAAATTAACAACGCAAAATCGCACTAGGGGCAATTTTGTCATTTGTCGCGACAGTGTAGGACTGGACCGAAATTTGGCAGGTTGATTGAAAATGGTCCCAGAAATTGGAGTCGGGGTACAGAACCGTGATCATGGGATTTTAGCCAAATTCCTTCGTTTAGGCCTTCGAATAATTAATTTTCGTATTAATTATGTCAGGTTGAAGATGTGTTGGACAGAAATTAACAACGCAAAACTGCACAAGGGGCAATTTCAAAATTTGTTGTGACGGTGTCGAAATGGACAGAAATTTGGCAGGTTGATTGGAAACGGCCCCAGAAATTGGAGTCGGGGCATAGACCCGGGATCATGGGATTTTAGCCAAATTCCTTCGTTTAGGCCTCCGAATAATTAATTTCCGTATAAATTATGCCAGGTTGAAGAAGTGTTGGATAGAAAATTAAAAAAGAAAAGTTGGACTAGGGGCAATTTCGTCATTTGTCGCGACGGTGTCAGAATGGGCCAAAATTTGGCAGTTTGATTGGAAACAGCCTGTGAAATTGGACTTGGGGCACAGGTCTGGGATCATGGGATTTTAGCCAAATTCCTTCGTTTAAGCCTTCGAATAATTAATTTCCGTATTAATTATGTCAGGTTGAAAATGTGTTGGACAGAAAATCAACAACGCAAAATCGCACCAGGGGCAATTTTGTCCTTCGACGCGACATCGTCGAAAAAGGCCGAAATTTGGCAGGAAGATTGGAAACGGCCCTAGAAATTGGAGTCGGGGAACAGACTCGGGATCGCGGGATTTTAGCCAAATTCCTTCGTTTAGGCCTCCCAATAATTAATTTCCGTATTAATTATATCAGGTTGAAGATGTGTTGGACAGAAAATTAACAACGCAAAACCGCACTAGGGACAATTTCGTCATTTGTCGCGACGGTGTCGAAATGGGCCGAAATTTGGCAGGTTGATTGGAAACGGCCTGAGAAACTGGACACGGGCCACAGGCCTGGGAACATGGGATTTAAGCCAAATTCCTTCGTTTAGGCCTCTGAATAATAAATTTTCGTATTAATTATGTCAGGTTGAAATGTTTTGGACAGAAAATTAACAACGCAAAACCGCACCAAGGGCAATTTTGTTATTTGACGCGAAGGTGTCGGAATGGGCCGAAATTTGGCAGGTTGATTGGAAAAGGCCCAGAAATTGGAGTCGGGGAACAGACCCGGGATCGTGGGATTTTAGCCAAATTCCTTCGTTTAGGCCTCCGAATAAGTGATTTCCGCATAAATTATGTCAGGTTGAAGATGTGCTGGACAGAAAATTGACAACGTAAAACCGCACCAGGGGCAATTTTGTCATTTATCGCGACGGTGTCGGAAAGGGTCGAAATTTGGCAGGTTCATTGGAAACGGCCCCAGAAATTGGAGTCGGGGCACAGACCTGAGATCGAGGGATTTTTTCCAAATTCCTTTGTTTAGGCCTCCGAATAATTAATTTCGTATTAATTACGTCAGGTTGAAGATGTGTTGAATAGAAAATTAACAACGCAAAATCGCACTAGGGGCAATTTTCCCATTTGTCGCGACGATGCTGGAATGGGTCGAAATTTGGCTGGTTGATTGGAAACGGCCCCAAAAATTGGAGTCGGGGCACAGACCCAGGATCACGGGATTTTAGCCTAATTCCTTCGTTTAGGCCTCCGAATAATTAATTTCCGTATTAATTATGACAGGTTGAAGAAGTGTTGGAATGAAAATAAAAAAAGAAAAATCACACCAGGGGCAATTTCGTCATTTGTCGCGACGACGTCGGAATGGGCCGAAATTTGGCAGGTTGATTGGAAACGGCTTGAGAAATTGGACTCGGGGCACAGACCCAGGCTCAAGGGATTTTAGGCAAATTTTCTTCGTTTAAGCCTCCGAATAATTAATTTTCGTATTAATTATATCAGGTCGAAGATGTGTTGGACAGAAAATTAACAACGCAAAACCACACCAGGGGCAATTTTGTCATCTGTCGTGACGGTGCTGGAATGGGCCAAAATTTGGCGGGTTGATTGGAAATAGCCCCAAAAATTGGAGTCGGGGCACAGACCCGGGATCACGAAATTTTAGCCAAATTCCTTCGTTTAGGCCTCCGAATAATTAATTTCCGTATTAATTACGTCAGGTTGAAGATGTGTTGTATAGAAAATTAAAAAAGAAAAATCGCATAAGGGGCGATTTCATCATTTGTCGCGATGGTGTCGGTGGGCCGAAATTTGGCAGGTCGATTGGAAACGGCCCTAAAAATTGGACTCGGGGCACAGACCCGGGATCACGGGATTTTAGCTAAATTCCTTCGTTTAGGCCTCTGAATAATTAATTTCCATATTAATTATGTCAGGTTGAAAATGTGTTGGATAGAAAATTAACAACGTAAAACCGCACCAAGGGCAATTTTGTCATTTGACGTGACGGTGTCGGAATGGGCCGAAATTTGGCTGGTTGATTGGAAACAGCCCCAGAAATTGGAGTCAGGGTACAGACCCGGGATTGCAGGATTTTAGCCAAATTCCTTCGTTTAGGCCTCCGAATAATTAATTTCCGCATTAATTATGTCAGGTTGAACTTAAGTTGGAAAGAAAATTAACAAGGCAAAACCGCACCAGGGGCAATTTCGTCATTTGTCGTGATGGTGTCGGAATGGGCTGAAATTTGGCAGGTTGATTGGAAACGGCCCGAGAAATTGGACTCGGGGCATATGCCCGGGATCATGGGATTTTAGCCAGATTCCTTCGTTCAGGCTTCCGAATAATTAATTTCCGTATTAAATATGTCTGGTTGAAGATGTGTTGACCAAAAATTAACAACGCAAAACCGCACCAGGGGCAATTTTGCCACTTGTCGCGACGGTGTCGGAATGGGCCGTAATTTGGCAGGTTGATTGGTAACGGCCCCAGAAATTGGAGTCGGGGCACAGACCCGGGATCACGGGATTTTAGCCAAATTCCTTCGTTTAGGTCTCCGAATAATTAATATCCGTATTAATTATGTCAGGTTTAAGATGTGTTGGATAGAAAATTAATAACGCAAAATCGCACCAGGGGAAATTTTGTCATTTGTCGCGACGGTGTCGGAATGGGCCGAAATTTGGCAGGTTGGTTCGAAATGGCCCCAGAAATTGGAGCCGGGGCACAGACCCGGGATCACGGGATTTTAGCAACATTCCTTCGTTTACGCCTCCGAATAATTAATTTTCGTATTAATTATGTCAGGTTGAAGAAGTGTTGGACAGAAAATTAACAACGCAAAATCGCATCAGGGGCTATTTTTTCATTTCTCGCGATCGTGTCGGAATGGGCCAAATTTGGCAGGTTAATAGAAAACGGCCCAGAAATTGGAGTTGGGGCATAGACTCGGGATCACGGGATTTTAGCCAAATTCCATCGTTTAGGTCTCCGAATAATTAATTTCTATATTAATTATGTCAGGTTGAAGAAGTGTTGGACTAAAGATTAACAAAGAAAAATCGCACCTGGGGCAATTTCGTCATTTGTCGCGACGGTGTCGGAATGGGCTGAAATTTGGCAGGTTGATTGGAAATATCCTGAGAAATTGGGCTCGGGGCATAGACTCGAGATCACGGGATTTTAGCCAAATTTCTTCGTTTAGGCCTCCGAATAATTAATTTCCTTATTAACAATGTCAGGTTGAAGATGTGCTGATCAAAAAATTAACAACAAAAAACCGCACCAGGGGCAATTTTGTCATTTGTCGCGACGGTGTCGGAATGGGCTGAAATTTGGCAGGTTGGTTCGAAATGGCCCCAGAAATTGGAGCCGAGGTATAGACCCAGGATCACGGGATTTTAGCAACATTCCTTCGTTTACGCTTTCGAATAATTAATTTTCGTATTAATTATGTCAGGTTGAAGAAGTGTTGGACCGAAAATTAAAGAAGAAAAATCGCACCAAGGGCAATTTTGTCATTTGTCGCGACGGTGTCGGAACGGGCCGAAATTTGGCATGTTGATTGGAAACGGCCCGAGAAATTGGACTCGGGGCACAGACCCAAGATCAACTGATTTTAGCCAAATTCCTACATTTAGGCCTCCGAATATTTAATTTTCGTATTAATTTCTTCAGGTTCGAGATGTGTTGGACAGAAAATTAACAACGCAAAACCGCACGAAGGCCAATTTTGTCATTTGTCGCGACGGTGCCCGAATGGGCCCAAATTTGGCAAGTTGATTGGAAACCGCCCCAGAAATTGGAGTCGGGGTACACACTTGGGATCACGGGATTTTAGCCAAATTCCTTCGTTTAGGCCTCCGAATAATTAATTTTCGTATTAATTATATCAGGTTGAAGATGTGTTGGAAGGAAAATTAATAACGCGAAACTGCACCAGAGGCATTTTTGTCATATGTCGCGACAGTGTCGGTGTGGGCCAAAATTTGGCTGGTTGATTGGAAATGGTCGGAGAAATTGGACTCGGGGTGCAGACCTGGGATCATAGGATTTTAGCCCAATTTCGTCGTTTAGGCCTCCGAATAATTAATTTCCGTATTAGTTACGTCAGGTTGAAGATGTGTTGGACAGAAAATTAACAACGCAAAATCGCACCAGGGTCAATATCGTCATTTGTCGTGACGGTGTAGGAATTGGCCCAAATTTGGTGAGTTGATTGGAAACGGCCCCAGGAATTGGAGTCGGGGTACAGACCCGGGATCACGAGATTTTAGCCAAATTCCTTCATTTATGCCTCAGAATAATTAATTTTCGTATTAATTATGTCAGGTTGAAGATGTGTAGGATAGAAAATTAACAACACAAAATCGCATCAGGTCGAAGAAGTGTTGGACAGGAAATTAACAAAGAAAAACCGCACCTGGGGCAATTTCGTCATTTGTCACGACGGTGTCGGAATTGGCCGAAATTTGGCAGGTTGATTGGAAATGTCCCGAGAAATTGGACTCGGCGCACAGACTCGGGGATCACGGGATTTTAGCCAAATTCCTTCGTTTAGGCCTCCGAATAATTAATTTCCATATTAATTATGTCAGGTTGAAGATGTGCTGGACAAAAAATTAACAATGCAAAACCGCACCAGCGGCAATTTTGTCATTTGTCGTGACGGTGTCAGAATAGGCCGAAATTTGGTAGGTTGGTTCGAAATGGCCCCATAAATTGGAGCCGGGGCACGGACTTGGGTCACGGGATTTTACCAAAATTCCTTCGTTTAGGCTTCCGAATAATTAATTTCCGTATTAATTATGTCAGGTTGAAGAAGTGTTGAAACGAAAATTGAAAAAGAAAAACCGCACCAGGGCCAATTTCGTCATTTGCCGCGACGGTGTTGGAACGTGCCGAAATTTGGCAGGTTGATTGGAAACAGCCCAAAAATTGGACTAGGGGCACAGACCCAGGATCAAGTGATTTTAGCCAAATTTCTTCGTTTAGGCCTCCGAATATTTAATTTCCGTATTAATTATGTCAGGTTTAAGACGTGTTGGACAGAAAATTAATAACGCAAAAACCGCACCAGAGGTATTTTTGTCATTTGTCGCGACAGT
Organism: Olea europaea var. sylvestris; assembly: GCF_002742605.1. Taxonomy (NCBI): domain Eukaryota; kingdom Viridiplantae; phylum Streptophyta; class Magnoliopsida; order Lamiales; family Oleaceae; genus Olea; species Olea europaea. Next base: position 467,228 of record NW_019266201.1, read on the forward strand.
GTTGGAATGGGCCGAAATTTGGCTGGTTGATTGGAAATGGCCCAAGAAATTGGACTCGGGGCACAGACCTGAGATCACGGGATTTTAGCCAAATTCCTTCGTTTAGGGCTCTGAATAATTAATTTTCGTATTAATTATATCTGGTTGAAGATGTGTTGGAAAGAAAATTAACAACGCAAAACTGCACCAGGGGCAACTTCGTCATTTTTCGCGACAGTGTCGGAATGGGTCGAAATTGGGCAGGTTGATTAGAAACGGCCCGAGAAATTGGATTCGGGGCACAGACCCGGGATCACATAATTTCAGCCAAATTGCTTCATTTAGGCCTCGGAATAATTAATTTCCTTATTAATTATGTCAGGTTCAAGAAGTGTTGGATAGAAAATTAACAAAGAAAAACCGCACCTGGGGTAATTTTGACATTTGTCGCGATGGTATCGAAATGGGTAGAAATTTGGCAGGTTGATTGGCAACGGTCGAGAAATTGGACTCGGGGCACAGACCCGGGATCACGGGATTTTAGCCAAATTCCTTCGTTTAGGCCTCCGAATAATTAATTTTCGTATAAATTATGTCAGATTGATGATGTGTTGGAAAGAAAGTTAACAACGAAAGCCGCACCAGGGGCAATTTCATCATCTATTGCGACGGTGCCGGAATGGGCCGAAATTTGGCAGGTTGATTTGAAACGGCCCGAGAAATTGGACTAGGGGTACAGACTCGTAATCATGGAATTTTAGCCAAATTCCTTCGTTTAGGCCTCCGAATAATTAATTTCCTTATTAATTATGTCAGGTTGAAGATGTTTTGGACAGAAAATTAACAAAGAAAAATCGTACATGGGGTAATTTCGTCATTTGTCGCGACGGCGTCGGAATGGGATGAAATTTGGCAGGTTGATTGGAAACGGCCCGAGAAATTGGACTCGGGACACAGACCCGGGATCATGGGATTTTAGCCAAATTCCTTCATTTAGGCCTCCGAATAATTAATTTTCGTATTAATTATGTCCGACTGAAGATGTGTTGGACATAAAATTAACAACGCAAAACCGCACCTGGGGTAATTTCGTCATTTGTCGTGACGGTGTCGAAATACGCCGAAATTTTGCAGGTTGATTGGAAACGGCCCAGAAATTGGAGTCGGGGCACAGACCTGGGATCACGGGATTTTAGCCAAATTCCTTTGTTTCGGCCACCGAATAATTAATTTCCCCATTAATTATGTCAGGTTGAAGAAGTGTCGGATCGAAAATTAACAAAGAAAAATTGCACCTTGGGCAATTTCGTCATTTGTCGCGGCGGTTTCGGAATGGGCAAAAATTTGGCAAGTTGATTGGAAACGACCCCAGAAATTGGAGTTGGTGCACAGACCCGGGATCACGGGATTTTAGCCAAGTTCCTTCGTTTAGGCCTCCGAATAATTAATTTCCGTATTAATTATGTCAGGTTGAAGATGTGTTGGACAAAAAATTAACAACGCAAAACCCCACCAGAGCCAATTTTGTCATTTGTCCCAACGGTGGAATGGGCCCAAATTTGGCAGCTTGATTGGAAACGGCCCCAGAAATTGGAGTCGGGGCACTGACCTGGGATCACGGGATTTTAGCCAAATTTCTTCGTTTAGGCCTCCGAATAATTAATTTCCGTATTAATTATGTTAGGTTGATGATGTGTTGGGTAAAAAATTAAAAACGCAAAATCGCACCAGGGTCGATTTTATCATTCGTCGCGACCGTGTCGGAATGGGACAAAATTTGGCAGGTTGATTGGAAACGGCCCCAGAAATTGGAGTCGGGGCACAGACCCGGCATCACAGGATTTTAACCAAATTCCTTCAGTTAGGCCACCGAATAATTAATTTTCGTATTAATTAGGTCAGGTTGAAGATGTGTTCGACTAAAAATTAAGAACACAAAATTGCACCAGGGGTAATTTCGGCATTTGTCATGACGGTGTCGGAATGGGCCGAAATTTGGCAGGTTGCTTGGAAACGGCCCAAGAAATTGGACTTGCGACACAGACCCGGGATCATGGGATTTTAGCCAAATTCCTTTGTTTAGGCCTCCGAATAATTAATTTCTATATTAATTATGTCTGGTTGAAGATGTGTTGGACAGAAAATTAACAACATAAAATTGCACCAGGGGCAATTTCGTCATTTGTCGTGACGGTGTCGGAATGGGCCGAAATTTGGCAAGTTGATTGGAAATGGCCCCCGGAATTGGGGTCGGGGCACAGACCCGGGATCATGGGATTTTAGACAAATTCCTTCGTTTAGGCCTCTAAATAATTAATTTTTGTATTAATTATGTCAGGTTGAAGAAGAGTGGGACAGAAAATTAACAAAGAAAAACCGCATCTAGGGCAATTCCGTCATTTGTCGAGACGATGTCAGAATGTGCCAAAATTTGGCAGGTTCACTGGAAACGGCCCGAGAAATTGGACTAGATGTACAGACCCGGGATCATGGGATTTTAGCTAAATTCCTTCGTTTAGGCCTCCGAATAATTAATTTTTGTATTAACTATGTCAGGTTGTAGAAGTGTTGGACAGAAAATTAACAAAGAAAAACCGCACCTTGGGCAATTTCGTCATTTGTCGCGACGGTGTCGGAATGGGCAGAAATTTGGCACTTTGATTGGAAACGACCCCAGAAATTGGAGTCGGTGCACAGACCCGGGATCACGGGATTTTAGCCAAATTCCTTCGTTTAGGCCTCCGAATAATTAATTTCCATATTAATTATGTCAGGTTGAAGATGTGTTGGACAGAAAATTAACAACGCAAAACCGCACCAGGGCCAATTTTGTCATTTGTCGCGACGGTGTCGAAATGGGCTTAAATTTGGCAACTTGATTGGAAACGACCCCAGAAATTGGAGTCGGGGCACAGACCCAGGATCACGAGATTTTAGCTAAATTCCTTCGTTTAGGCCTTCGAATAATTGATTTCCGAATTAATTATGTCAGGTTGAAGATGTGTTGGACAGAAAAATAACAACGCAAAGCTGCACCAGGGGCAAGTTCATCATTTGTGGAGACTGTGTTGGAATGGGCCGAAATTTGGCAGGTTGATTGGAAACAGCCCTAGAAATTGGACTCGGGGTACAAACCAGGGATCACGGAATTTTAGCCAAATTCCTTCGTTCAGGCCTCCGAAAAATTAATTTCCTTTTTAATTATGTTAGGTTGAAGAAGTGTTGGACAGAAAATTAACAAAGAAAAATCGCACATGGGGCAATTTCGTCATTTGTCGCGACGGTGTCGGAATGGGTCGAAATTTGGCAGGCTGATAGGAAACGACCCTAGAAATTGGACTCAGGGCACAAACCCCAGATCACGGGATTTTAGCCGAATTCCTTCGTTTAGGCCTCCGAATAATTAATTTTCTTATTAATTACGTCAGGTTGAAGATGTGTTGGATAGAAAAGTAGCAACGTAAAATCGCACCAGGGGTAATTTTGTCATTTGTCCCGACGGTTTCGGAAGGGGCCGAACTTTGGCAGGTTGATTGGAAATGGCCCGAGAAATTGGACTCGGGGCACAGACCCAGGATCACGGGATTCTAGCCAAATTCCTTCGTTCAGGCCTCCGAATAATTAATTTCCGTATTAATTATGTCAGGTTCAAGATGTGTTGGATAGAAAATTAACAACGCCAAACCACACCAGGGGCAATTTTGTCATTTGTCGCGATGGTGTCAGAATGGGCCCAAATTTGGTAGCTTGATTGAAAACGGCCCCAGAAATTGGAGTCCGGGCACAGACCCGGGATCACGGGATTTAGCCAAATTCCTTCTTTTTGGCCTTCGAATAATTAATTTTCGTGTTATGTCAGGTTGAAGATGTGCTAGACAGAAAATTAACAACGAAAAGTCGCACCAGGGGCAATTTTGTCATTTGTCGCGACGGTATCGGATGGACCGAAATTTGGCAAGTTGGTTGAAAATGGCCCCCGAAATTGGAGCTAGGGCATAGACTCGGGATCACGGGATTTTAGCAAATTTCCTTCATCTAGGCCTTCGAATAATTAATTTTCGTATTAATCATGTCAGGTTGAAGAAGTGTTGGACTGAAAATTAAAAAAGAAAAACTGCGCCCCGGGCAATTTCGTCATTTGTCGCGACGGTGTCGGAACGGGCCGAAATTTGGCAGGTTGATTAGAAACGGCCCGAGAAATTGGACTCGGGGCGCAGACTCGGGATCACAGAATTTTAGCCAAATTCCTTCGTTTAGGCCTCTGAATAATTTATTTCCTTATTAATTATGTCAGGTTGAAGAAGAGTTGTACAGAAAATTGACAAAGAAAAACCACACGTGGGGCAATTTCGACATTTGTCGCGACGGTATCGGAATGGGTGGAAATTTGGCAGGTTGATTGGAAACGACCAAGAAATTGGACCCGGGGCATTGACCTGGGATCACAGAATTTTAGCCAAATTCCTTCGTTTAGGCCTACGAATAATTAATTTCCTTATTAATTATGTCAGGTTGTAGAAGTGTTGGACAGAAAATTAACAAAGAAAAACTGCACCTGCGGCAATTTCAGCATTTGTCGCGACGGTGTCGAAATAGGTCGAAATTTGGCAGGCTGATTGGAAACATCCCGAGAAATTGGACTCGAGGCACAGACTCGGGATCATGGGATTTTAGCCAAATTCATTCATTTAGGCCTTCGAATTATTAATTTCCGTATTAATTATGTCAGATTCAAGATGTGTTGGATAGAAAATTAACAACGCAAAACCGTACCAGAGGCAGTTTTATCATTTGTCGCGACTGTGTCGGAATGGGTTAAAATTTGGCAAGTTGATTGGAAACAGCCCCAGAAATTGGACTCGGGGCACAGACCCAGGATCACGGGATTTTAGCCAAATTCCTTCGTTTAGGCCTCTGAATAATTAATTTCCGTATTAATTATGTCAGGTTGAAGATTCGCACCAGGGGCAATTTCATCATTTGTGGTGACTGTGTCAGAATGGGCCGAAATTTGGTAGGTTGATCGGAAACGGCCCCAGAAATTGGACTCGGGGTGCAGACCTGGGATCACGGAATTTTAGCCAAATTCCTTCGTTCAGGCCTCCGAATAATTAATTTCCTTATTAATTATGTCAGGTTGAAGAAGTGTTGGACAGAAAATTAGCAAAGAAAAACCGCACACGGGGTAATTTCGTCATTTGTCGCGATAGTGTCGGGATGGGTCAAAATTTGGAAGGCTGATAGGAAACGGCCCGAGAAATTTGACTCTGGGAATAGACCCGAGATCATGGGATTTTAGCCGACTTCCTTCGTTTAGGCCCCCGAATAATTAATTTCCTTAGTAATTATGTCAGGTTGAAGATGTGTTGGACAGAAAATTATCAACGCAAAATCGCACCAGGGGTAATTTTGTCATTTGTCACGATGATTTCGGAAGGGGCCGAAATTTGACAGGTTGATTGGAAACGGTACGAGAAATTGGACTCGGGGCACAGACCCGGGATCACGGGATTCTAGCCAAATTCCTTCGTTTAGGCCTCCGAATATTCATTTCCGTATTAATTATGTCAGATTCAAGATGTGTTGGACAGAAAATTAACAACGCAAAACAGCACCAGAGGCAATTTTGTCATTTGTCGCGACCATGTCGGTATGGGCCAAAATTTGGCAGGTTGATTGGAAACGGCCCCAGAAATTGGAGTCGGGGCACATACTATGGATCATGGGAAGTTAGCCAAATTCCTTCGTTTAGGCCTCCGAATAATTAATTTCCGTATTAATTATGTCAGGTTGAAGATGAGTTGGACATAAAATAAACAACGCAAAATCGCACCAGGGGCAATTTCGTCATTTGTCGTGATGGTGTCGGAATGGGCCGAAATTTGGCAGGTTGATTGAAAATGGCCCAAGAATTGGAGTCGGGGCACAGTCCCGGGATCATGGGATTTTAGCCAAATTCCTTAGTTTAGGTCTCCGAATAATTAATTTCTGTATTAATTATGTCACGTTGAAGAAGTGTTGGACAGAAAATTAACAAAGAAAAATCGCACCTGGGGCTTCGTCATTTGTCGCGACGGTGTCGGAATGGGCCGAAATTTGGCAGGTTGATTGCAAATGTCCCGAGAAATTAGACTCGGGTCATAGACTCGGGATCACGGGATTTTAGCCAAATTCCTTCGTTTAGGCCTCCAAATAATTAATTTCCTTATAAATTATGTCAGGTTGAAGATGTGCTGGACATAAAATTAACAACGCAAAACCGCACCAGGGTAATTTTGTCATTTGTCGCGACGGTAACGGAATGGGCCGAAATTTGGCAGGTTGGTTCGAAATGGCCCCAGAAATTAGACTCGGGGTACAGACCCGGGATCACGGAATTTTTGCAAAATTCCTTCGTTCAGGCCTCCAAATAATTAATTTTCTTCTTAATTACGTCAGGTTGAAGAAGTGTTGGACAAAAAATTAATAAAGAAAAATGACACATGGGGCAATTTTGTCATTTGCCGCGACGTTGTCGGAATGGGCCGAAATTTGGCAAGTTAATTGGAAATGTCCCGAGAAATTGGACTCGGGGCACAGACTCGGGATCACGAGATTTTAGCCAAATTCCTTCGTTTAGGCCTCCGAATAATTAATTTCTTTATTAATTATGTCAGGTTGAAGATGTGCTGGACAGAAAATTAACAACGTAAAACCGCACCATAGGCAACTTTTTCATTTGTCGCGACGGTGTCAGAATGGGCCAAAATTTGCCAGGTTGGTTCGGAATGGCCCCAGTCATTGGAGCCAGGGCACAAACCCGAGATCACGGGATTTTAGTAAAATTCCTTCGTTTAGGCCTCCGAATAATTAATTCCCGTATTAATTATGTCAGGTTGAAGAAGTGTTGGACCGAAAATTAAAAAAGAAAAACCGCACCAGGGACAATTTCGTCATTTGTCGCGACGGTGTCGGAACGAGCCGAAATTTGGCAGGTCGATTCGAAAAGGCCCGAGAAATTGGACTCGGCGCAAAGACCCAGGATCAAGAGATTTTAACCAAATTCCTTCGGTTAGGTCTCCGAATAATTAATTTTCGTATTAATTATGTCAGGTTTAAGATGTGTTGGACAGAAAATTAACAAAGCAAAATCGGACCAGGGGTAATTTCATCATTTGTCGCGACGGTGTCGGAACGAGCCGAAATTTGGCAGGTTGATTGGAAATGTCTCGAGAAATTGAACTATTAATTATGTCAGGTTGAAGAAGTGTTGGACCGAAAATTAAAAAAGAAAAACCGCACCAGGGGCAATTTCGCCATTTGTCGCGACGGTGTCGGAACGAGCCGAAATTTGGCAGGTTGATTGGAAATGTCTCGAGAAATTGAACTATTAATTATGTCAGGTTGAAGAAGTGTTGGACCGAAAATTAAAAAAGAAAAACCGCACCAGGGGCAATTTCGCCATTTGTCGCGACGGTGTCGGAACGAGCCGAAATTTGGCAGGTTGATTGGAAATGTCTCGAGAAATTGAACTATTAATTATGTCAGGTTGAAGAAGTGTTGGACCGAAAATTAAAAAAGAAAAACCGCACCAGGGGCAATTTCGCCATTTGTCGCGACGGTGTCGGAACGAGCCGAAATTTGGCAGGTTGATTGGAAATGTCTCGAGAAATTGAACTATTAATTATGTCAGGTTGAAGAAGTGTTGGACCGAAAATTAAAAAAGAAAAACCGCACCAGGGGCAATTTCGCCATTTGTCGCGACGGTGTCGGAACGAGCCGAAATTTGGCAGGTTGATTGGAAATGTCTCGAGAAATTGAACTATTAATTATGTCAGGTTGAAGAAGTGTTGGACCGAAAATTAAAAAAGAAAAACCGCACCAGGGGCAATTTCGCCATTTGTCGCGACGGTGTCGGAACGAGCCGAAATTTGGCAGGTTGATTGGAAATGTCTCGAGAAATTGAACTATTAATTATGTCAGGTTGAAGAAGTGTTGGACCGAAAATTAAAAAAGAAAAACCGCACCAGGGGCAATTTCGCCATTTGTCGCGACGGTGTCGGAACGAGCCGAAATTTGGCAGGTTGATTGGAAATGTCTCGAGAAATTGAACTATTAATTATGTCAGGTTGAAGAAGTGTTGGACCGAAAATTAAAAAAGAAAAACCGCACCAGGGGCAATTTCGCCATTTGTCGCGACGGTGTCGGAACGAGCCGAAATTTGGCAGGTTGATTGGAAATGTCTCGAGAAATTGAACTATTAATTATGTCAGGTTGAAGAAGTGTTGGACCGAAAATTAAAAAAGAAAAACCGCACCAGGGGCAATTTCGCCATTTGTCGCGACGGTGTCGGAACGAGCCGAAATTTGGCAGGTTGATTGGAAATGTCTCGAGAAATTGAACTATTAATTATGTCAGGTTGAAGAAGTGTTGGACCGAAAATTAAAAAAGAAAAACCGCACCAGGGGCAATTTCGCCATTTGTCGCGACGGTGTCGGAACGAGCCGAAATTTGGCAGGTTGATTGGAAATGTCTCGAGAAATTGAACTATTAATTATGTCAGGTTGAAGAAGTGTTGGACCGAAAATTAAAAAAGAAAAACCGCACCAGGGGCAATTTCGCCATTTGTCGCGACGGTGTCGGAATGGGTCAAAATTTGGCACGTTGATTGGAAACGGCCCCAGAAATTGGAGTCGGGCACAGACCCGGGATCACAGGATTTTAGCCAAATTCCTTCGTTTAGGCCTCCGAATAATTAATTTTCGTATTAATTATGTCAGGTTGAAGATGTGTTGGATAGAAAATTAACAACGCAAAACCGCACTTGGGGCAATTTCGTCATTTGTCGCGACGGTGTCGGAATGGGCTGAAATTTGGCAGATTGATTAGAAACGGTCCAAGAAATTGGAGTCGGGGCCCTAAACCGGGATCACGGGATTTTAGCCAAATTCCGTCCTTTAGGCCTCCGAATAATTAATTTTCTTATTAATTATATCAGGTTGAAGATGTGTTGGATAGAAAATTAACAACGCAAAACCGCACCAGGGGCAATTTCGTCATTTGTCGCGACAGTGTCGAAATGGGCTAAAAGTTGGCAGATTGATTGGAAACGATCCTAGAAATTGGGGTCAGGGCACTAAATCGGGATCACAAGATTTTAGCCAAATTCCTTCTTTTAGGCCTCCGAATAATTAATTTTCGTATTAATTATGTCAGGTTGAGGATGTGTTGGATAGAAAATTAACAACACAAAACTGCACCAGGGCCAATTTCGTCATTTGTCGGGACGGTGTCAAAATGGGCCGAAATTTGGCAGGTCCATTGGAAACGGCCCGAGAAATTGGACTCGGGACATAGACCCGGGATCACAGAATTTTAGCCAAATTCCTTCGTTTAAGCCTTCAAATAATTAATTTCCTTATTAATTATGTCAGGTTGAAGATGTGTTGGACAGAAAATTAACAACCCAAAACCGCACCAAAGGCATTTTTGCCATTTGTCGCGACAGTGTCGGAATGGGCCGAGATTTAGCCGGTTGATTAGAAACGGCCCGATAAATTAGACTCGGGGAACAGCCCCGGGATCACGGGATTTTAGCCCAATTCCTTCGTTTAGGCCTCCGAATAATTAATTTCTCTATTAATAATGTTAGGTTGAAGATGTGTTGGACAGAAAATTAACAAAGAAAAACGCAATTTCGTCATTTGTCGCGACGGTGTCGAAATGGGCCAAAATTTGGCACGTTGACTGGAAACGGCCCCAGAAATTGAAGTCGGGGCACAGACCCGGGATCATGGGACTTTAGCCAAATTCCTTCGTTTAGGCCTCCGAATAATTAATTTCCGTATTAATTATGTCAGGTTGAAGATGTGTTGGATAGAAAATTAACAGCGCAAAACCGCACCAGGGGCAATTTCGTCATTTGTCGCGACGGTGTCGGAATGGGCTGAAATTTGGCAGATTGATTGGAAACGGTCCCAGAAATTGGAGTCGGGGCACTAAACCGGGATCACGGGATTTTAGCCAAATTCCTTCCTTTAGGCCTCCGAATAATTAATTTTCGTATTAATTATGTCAGGTTGGGGATGTGTTGGATAGAAAATTAACAACACAAAACTGCACCAGGGCCAATTTCGTCATTTGTCGGGACGGTGTCGAAATGGGCCGAAATTTGGCAGGACAATTGGAAACGGCCCGAGAAATTGGACTCGAGACATAGACCCGGGATCACGGTATTTTAGCCAAATTCATTCGTTTAGGCCTCCGAATAATTAATTTCTGTATTAATTATGTCAGGTTGAAGAAGTGTTGAATAGAAAATTGACAACGTAAAACCGCACCCGAGGCAGTTCTGTCATTTGTCGCGACAGTGTCGGAATGGGCCGAAATTTGGCAGGTTGATTGGAAACGGACCTTGAAATTGGACTCGGGGATCAAACCCGAGATCCCAGGATTTTAGCCAAATTCCTTCGTTTAGGCCTCCAAATAATTAATTTCCGTATTAACTATGTCAGGTTGAAGATGTGTTGGACAGAAAATTAACAAAGAAAATCACAATTTCGTCATTTGCCGCGACGGTGTCGAAATGGGCCAAAATTTGGCACGTTGATTGGAAACGGCCCCAATAATTGGAGTCGAGGCACAGACCCTGGACCACTGGACTTTAGCCAAATTCCTTCGTTTAGGCCTCCGAATAATTAATTTCCGTAGTAATTATGTCAGGTTGAAGATGTGTTGGATAGAAAATTAACAACGCAAAACCGCACCAGGGGCAATTTCGTCATTTGTCGGGACGGTGTCGAAATGGGCCAAAATTTGGCACGTTGATTGGAAACGGCCCCAATAATTGGAGTCGAGGCACAGACCCTGGACCACTGGACTTTAGCCAAATTCCTTCGTTTAGGCCTCCGAATAATTAATTTCCGTAGTAATTATGTCAGGTTGAGGATGTGTTGGACAGAAAATTAACAACACAAAACTGCACCAGGGCCAATTTCGTCATTTGTCGGGACGGTGTCGAAATGGGCCAAAATTTGGCAGGACGATTGGAAACGGCCCAAGAAATTGGACTCGGGACATAGACCCGGGATCACGGTATTTTAGCCAAATTCATTCGTTTAGGCCTTCGAATAATTTATTTCTGTATTAATTATGTCAGGTTGAAGAAGTGTTGAACAGAAAATTAACAACGTAAAACCGCACCAGAGGCAGTTCTGTCATTTGTCGCGACAGTGTTGGAATGGGCCGAAATTTGGCAGTTTGATTGGAAACGGACCTAGAAATTGGACTCGGGGCTCAAACCCGAGATCCCAGGTTTTAGCCAAATTCCTTCGTTTAGGCCTCCGAATAATTAATTTCCGTATTAACTATGGTAGGTTGAAGATGTGTTGGATAGAAAATTAACAACGCAAAATCACACCAGGGGCAATTTCGTCGTTTGTCGCGACGGTGTCGGAATGGGCCGAAATTTGGCAGGTTGATTGGAAACGACCCGAGAAATTGAACTCGGGAAGTAGACCCGGGATCACAGAATTTTAGCCAAATTCCTTCGTTTAAGCCTTCGAATAATTAATTTCCTTATTAATTATGTCAGGTTGAAGATGTGTTGGACAGAAAATTAACAACCCAAAACCGCACCAAAGGCATTTTTGCCATTTGTCGCGACAGTGTCGGAATGGGCCGAGATTTAGCCGGTTGATTAGAAACGGCCCGATAAATTAGACTCGGGGAACAGCCCCGGGATCACGGGATTTTAGCCCAATTCCTTCGTTTAGGCCTCCGAATAATTAATTTCTCTATTAATTATGTCAGGTTGAAGATGTGTTGGACAGAAAATTAACAAAGAAAAACGCAATTTCGTCATTTGTCGCGACGGTGTCGGAATGGGCAAAAATTTGGCACGTTGATTGGAAACGGCCCCAGGAATTGGAGTCGGGGCACAGACCCGGGATCACGGGACTTTAGCCAAATTCCTTCGTTTAGGCCTCCGAATAATTAATTTTCGTATTAATTATGTCAGGTTGAAGATGTGTTGGATAGAAAATTAACA
>NW_019266201.1:482431-482561 GCF_002742605.1 Olea europaea var. sylvestris
AAAATTTGGCACGTTGATTGGAAACGGCCCCAGGAATTGGAGTCGGGGCACAGACCCGGGATCACGGGACTTTAGCCAAATTCCTTCGTTTAGGCCTCCGAATAATTAATTTTCGTATTAATTATGTCAG